>NW_006204113.1:125197-127323 GCF_000334495.1 Tupaia belangeri chinensis
CCGGCGCAGGGGGACTGGGGGGGGGGGGGGGGGTGCATAGCCAGTCTCTGCCATTTGCTGCATCTGTGCGTGGTTATCTGTGGGTGGCCACGTCTGTGCTTTCGGTGAGGACAATCCAGCAGAGTAAGTGCTCACAAATACCACGTACACGTCCTAAATGAGGAAACGGGGTCAAGAGGCCAAGTGGGAAGTGTCCTGTCACTTCTGGAGCTTAGAGCCCGGTGGTGGTGACTGGGAGGACAGGGTAGGACACCCAGTGACCGTGCAATGATGAACGGTAATGATTAAGTTACAACCGTAACAAGGGCTCACTTCTGAAGAGCAGCTGACCGGGCTGCTAGTGAAGACCCGAAGCTCGTCCCCACGGCTCACAGGTACAGAGTGCCGCTCTGCCGGCCACTGACGGCCGTGCTCAAACGCTCAGCCACCCTCCCAGCACTGCGAGACTGGCCGTTATCTCCGGGAGGGCCGACCTCTCTGAGGAAAGGGAAGATGCATAAACTGCTCAAATGATTGGGCTATTAGGCAGCAGGGTCACAGTTCAAACCTGGCCCCAAGCAGTCTGATTCAAGTTTGTGCTTTAGACCTCACGCCGTGCTCTCTCCCCTAAGTTAACTAAGCAAGTGGGGGCAAGTCAGGTGGTCTCACCCAAGCAGTGGGAGCAGCAGGCAGAGGGAGCCTGGTGTGTTTGAGCAGCAGAACAGGCTGAGGATGTGTTTATCTGAACAGCAGCAGACCACCTCTGCAGTTCTGGGCAGGAAATGGCGTGATCAAAGTGGCATCTTTGGGGACCAGCAGCTAGCACAGTGGTTAAGGCACTGGATCCCACGTGGCCCACTGAGCAGTTTCATCTCGGACCTAGTGGCCCGAAAAATCACACTGGGCACATGGGTGTGCCTGTCTAAGATCCTGAGGAGAAGGGATTGCAGCATGGCCATTCCCCTGGAAGGGTGATTTCTCACTCTCTCTGTGTCTGTTTCTCTGGCAAGTACACACTCCCTGTAGCGAAACTCAACAACAAAACAAAAGAAGTGGCATCTTTGAAGGGTCACCCCACTGCTGCATGGAGGATGGGTTAGACAGGGCAGAGTGCTGGCAGTCGTGAAAGGAGAGAAGTGAGCAGGTCTGGGGTAGATCTGTCATGAGAAAGAGCCCGTGTATCCCTAATGGGGTCCTGTGTCCTGAACCCCTTCCCTCAGCCCTCAGCTTGTCAGGATCTGATCTCGGGTGGACGTGCACCCGGCCCGTCGTCCAGTCAGCCAGCAACCAGACCTGCGGTGGGCTGTGACTTCTAGCTCTGACCAAGTCTGGAAGCAGGATTTTGGTGAGGGGTGGATATAACGGTGAGGAAGAAAGAGCTGAGGGAGACTTCCAGGCTCTGATGCAAGCAACTGAGCAGCTGGTGGTACTTCCGGTGCAGTGAGTCCAGGGCAGGGCCTGGCAGTTTGGGAGAGAGGCTTGGGCTCCAGTGAGGTGCCCAAGAGCTCTCACGTGGTCGATATCCAAGTCCAGGGCCCTGGGGAGAGGGGTGAGGGCTGGAGGTCAAGGTCGGGAGTCGGCAGATGGCACGAGCTGGACCCACTAGCAAGGGTAAGTGTGCAGAGAGAGAATGGGGAAGGGCCCACGGCACTGCCTGCTCCTGGCAAGGCCAGCGTGAACCTGACATGGGAGCACAAGCGAGAGGCTGGGTGAGCTGTCACCGTGATTCCAGGTTCTGTGCTTGGTGCCGGGGACTTCGCCCTGAACGGTCTGGCTTGCACCTCCAGTGCCGTCCCTGAGATGAGCCAGCACTGACCTCTTCTCTCACCCTCCACACAGGGCCACCACCACCACTGAAGACCCGCTCTGTGCTGCGGGGTGACGACGTCCTCCTGCCCTGTGACCAGCCATCCAACCTGGCCCGGGCCTTGTGGCTACTCAATGGGAGCATGGGCCTGAGTGACGGGCAGGATGGCTACCGCGTGGGCGTGGATGGGCTGCTGGTGACAGACACACAGCCTGAGCACAGCGGCAACTATGGCTGCTATGCCGAGGAGAACGGCCTCCGCATCCTGCTGGCCGCCTACAGCCTCACGGTCCGGCCAGCCACTCCCGCCCCGGCTCCGCCGGGCCCCGCCGCGCCTGGG
>NW_006204113.1:127437-130629 GCF_000334495.1 Tupaia belangeri chinensis
GCGTCCGGCGGAAATACTCCCTGGGCCGGGCTGGCCGGGCAGGGGGCTCTGCCGTGCAGCTGCAGACGGTCTCAGGCCAGTGCCCTGGGGAAGAAGAGGAGGGTGACGACGGGGAGGGAACTGGGGGCCTGGAGGGCAGCTGCCTCCAGAGCACACCTGGAGAGGGAGAAGCTACGTGCTCCTGAGACAGAGCAACAACGGTGTCCCCGCGGGGCCCTGCTCCTTCGCCGAGGAGCTCAGCCGCATCCTGGAGAAGAGGAAGCACACGCAGCTCGTAGAGCAGCTGGACGAGAGCTCCGTCTGAGCCAGCCCGGGGCAGACCTTCCACACCAGCCTGGCTGCCCCAGGCTGGGCCACTGCCTCCCCAGCACAGCTAGCCACCTCCCTACCCCACCCCATGCCCTTCCCCAACTTTTTTACGTCCCTGTAGGGCTGGCCAGTCAGGCACAGCCAAAGCCCCTCAGTCTCCACAGACCCACGTGATCAGCCCAGGCCTGCCGGTGCTCCTCAGAGGTAGGTTCTCCCTCTGCCAGGTGCTGGGCAGACCCTGACCCACCCCGGACCCTCTACCTAACTGCTAGGGAAGAACAGGCTCCATCGTCCTGTCTCCCTCATCTACCCAAACCCTCCTCTTTCTCCCAGGCAGGGCTCGCAGGTCCAGATGGCCTCAGTGTCACCAGTCTCTGCATGGCCGTGTGCTGGGCGGTCCTGAAGCCAGACAAGACCCCCGCCAGCCACATGTGCCCATGGAGGAATGTTAGGACTGGGCTGCAGCACCTCCCACCCCCGCCCCAGCACATTCTCATCTGGCCCTTCTGCACCTGGAGTCCCCTCCCAACTGCCACCTCCCTGTCCATGCTCTCCCCAGTCCCAGCCCCATGTGGTGGCCTCTTTGGGAGCAGGCCAGCCTTAGGAGGTAAGACCACATCATTCCCCTCTCCTCTCCCGAGCAGCCCTCGTGAGTCAGCTTCCCCACTCCCCTTGGCCACTCGAGTGGTAGAGCTCCAGGCATGTCCCTCTGCCATGCACATGTGGTACCACACACCTCTACACACGTGCTTACACGTCCACTCACGTGCACCTCTGAGCCTCCCTTTGCCACCTCGAACCTGTCAGGTTGGTCCATGGACATTAAGAGGGAGATTCCCCCTCCCGTCTAGCTGTCCTAGCGGACCCTTCCTAGGACCCTCGCCTGGGACGGGTGACCAACACTGCACTCAATGAGCCAGCCTCCCTGTGGGGACCAAGCATTTGCCCCTCCACCAGAGCAGGGGAAGGGAGGAGAGCTGATGTCTCACCTGGCACATGAAGCCCGTTCTTGGAACTATGCAAAGGCCAGAGGCTGGGAGTTTGAATGCTTGGCTTCCACCCCTGTCCTACCTCACCAGGACACTTTCAGGGTCCAGGGGCCTCTGAAGTCTCCAGGCCCATGTGGGACAATCAATCCTGACAGAGCTCCCCCATTCCCCTTGGGTGAGGAAGACTGTTATTTTTGTAGCTGAGATCGTGGAATCCCACGGGTTTTTACTGCCCTTCCCCCCTCCCGCCCCACCTCCACCCCACAATGAATGTATTTATTGTGAAAACGGCTACACTTTAGGAATGCCCCCACTCACCACCCAGGTGGGTGGAACAGGCATGTGATGGTGGGGAGACTGGGCTCAGCCCAGCTCCACCCCCTCCTGCCCCACTTGGTTAATAAAGACCCTCTTCCCCACAGCCCTGAGTAGTCTGCTTGGTCTAGACCACACTGCTCTGATCACCAGGGCACAGGTGACAGGCTCCTCCCTTTATGGAGCGAGGAGTGCTGCATCCAGGATTGGGTCTGCAGAGGCAAGTAGGACCCTTGGCCTGCACCGTGGCTGTCCAGGTCAAGGCCTTTTAAGATCCCACTATTAACTGATCATGGTGATAAGGGCATAACAAGGAATTACTACAGTTCGAGAATTCACACAAGCGTTTACTAGGTTTTTCCTCCTTTCTTTGCCTCATCACCCCTCTCCTTTATTATTAGGCCTAGAAGAAACTTGTTTATGAGCCCTTCTGCTTGTCCCACGGATTGCAGCCTTCCCTTCCCTCTCCAAGGGAAGACACAAATTTTTCCTTTTTTTTTTTTTTTTGACACAAATTTCTGCATAGAGCTTGGGGTGAGGGTGGCTGGCTGGGATCGGGGAAAGCTTATTACCAGGGACCTGATCGGAGTTACTCCTCCCAGAGGTCAGGCCTGTGGACACGGCATGGCTGCAGACTGATCCCATGACCTTTAACACTGTCCACCCTGCAAGGTTGTCGTGTGTTCTGCCTGTGGTTTTGGAATAATGAAAAACAGGGTTTATGCTTAAGATTTACACACATTTTGAAGTAAGACGTCAAGTGTGACCTTGGGTAAGTTTATTGCCCTCCGGTTTCTAAGCTGTACACAAACATGCACACAAATACACAGTGCCTAGCCGATGGGACACTCACAGCAGAGAGCAGCTGTCCCTAACTCTACCACCAAAGCTGGCTTTCAGAATCCTCACTTGTTTTGAGTTCACTGTTATCAAACTAAATTTCAGAAAACAAGGGTGCTGTAAAACCTTCGAAAGCTCTCTCCAATTTCATGGATGCCAACTAGATAATTGGGGGACTCACAAAGTCACTGCCCCATGGAGTGGGCACAGAGAAACAAAGGCAGTTCTTTGTTACAAGCAGAACCTTTGGCATCAGCTTCCCCACCGGGGACTCCATCTGCTGGCCAGGGCTGGGCCTTGGAGGAAGCACCACCTCTACTCCGGAACAGGTCAAAACCAGGGGTGGGAGTCGGTGCGACTCTTCACTGTGCTGGCACCCGGGCTGGGGCAGGATCCCGGGCTTCCCGGGGGCGCAGCCCGCCGACGGTGGTCGGTTTGTTGGTGAAGGGATGCCACTGGCCCTGGATGCTAGGGCTGTCGGTGTGGAAGGGCTTGCGGATGCGGATCCCGTCCAAGCCCGACTGGTCCGCCAGCTTCTGCACCAGCGCCGCGATCTCCTCCGCCGACCTGCAGTGGACGCTCTCCTCGCGCACCGCGCCGTTAACTGGCAGGAGGGAGTGGGGCGGGCCGTGAGGACTCGGACGCGACGCAGGCTAGAGGGCTCGCCCGGGTCCCGCCCCGGCCGCCGGCGCCACTCACGGGACTCGGCCACCACTCTGGGCCCGGTGCACGGCCCCGG
>NW_006204113.1:130824-140970 GCF_000334495.1 Tupaia belangeri chinensis
TCGGGGCGGGAGCCGCTGGGATTGGGGCGGGACTAAGCGCCGAGGCTTCCGGTTCCGAGGACACAGCCTAGGTCCGGGGAGTTTTGCTTCCGAGGTCGAAGTGAGTGGCGCGTGCGAGCGACCCACGCTGCGGGCGGAGAGCGAGCCGGGGAGACGCGGGCAGAAGCAGAGAGGGGGCCTCCTTTGGTCCCCGGGGCTGCAGGAGGCGTGCGGTGGCGCTCCAGCCCCGCGGAGGGGCGCCGCGAGGGGCGGGACGGCGGAGAGGCTCGTCGTCGGGGCTGGAGCAGGGCACTGCAGAAAGGATGCCAGCGGGCGGGGAGCCGAGGGTGGCCTGGAGGGGCCGTGGAGGGGCCGCGGAGGGCCGGAGATGACACCGAGAACGGCCCGGGGAGCGCGGTGGGGAGGGAAAGGACCGCTGCGGCAAGGGAGCCGTGCTAGAGGGACCTAGCTGTGCGCGGCTCGTGTAGCTGGTCCCAGCAGTGAAGTAGGCATGTAGAGGGGCCGAAGGAGACTCTGGGGTGTTCAGGAGGAAGACTTGGAGGCGACAAAGAAAGCACCAAGAGTGAGCCCCTGTCGAGTGCTGGAGGAGCCGCAGGGTCTGGCGTAGTGAGGGAAGGCAGGCGCCTAGGCATTTGGGGTACTACTTCCTCCGTTTGACTAGAAATGTGGGTGCTCCTCCGAGGTGGGTACCCCTTCCGTACCTTGTTGTCCTTGCGTGGGGAATGGGTAGGTCGCAGAGGCCTGCCGCGGAGCTTGGTCCCAGGTCCTCCTCGAAGACGGTACAGGAAGGAGGCCCTCCCAGCCTTGGAGGTAGCAGTGTTGCCTGTAACTACAACCGAAATCCGCCAGTATTTGCGGGCGCATGGGATCCCCTTCCAGGATGGCCACAGCTGCCTGCAGGCACCCAGCCCCTTCACGGGGACCTCCCAGCTCAAGGACTACAGTCTGTTTATTGACAAGACCACAGGCCGCTTTCTCTGCACCACCAGCCTGGCGGAGGGGAGTTGGGAAGACTTTCAGGCCAGCGTGGAGGGGCGAGGAGATGAGTCCAGAGAGGGAGTCTTGCTTGGTGAGGCCCCAGAAGCTGGGGACAGTGAAGAGATCCAGAGGATCTGGGACCGGGCAGTACCTCTCTGGGAGCTGCCTGATGCAGAGGAGGCCCGGCTGGCTCGTCTGATGTTTGGCCTTACCAAGGTGACAGATGACACTCTCAGGCGTTTCAGCGTGCGGTATCTGCGGCCAGCGCGCAGCCTCGTCTTCCCTTGGTTCTTCCCAAGGGGCTTGGGACTACGAGGCCTGAAACTCCTAGGGGCTGAAGGCCAGGGGGATGCTGTGCGCTACGTGGAGACCACCATTCCCCGGCCTGGTGCCTACCACAACCTGTTCGGATTACCCCTCATCAGTCGTCGAGATGTCGAGGTAGTGCTGACGAGTCGTGAGCTGGACAGCCTGGCCGTGAGCCAGTCCACAGGGCAGCCCACCCTTGCCCTTCCCCGAGGAACAGCCTGCCTGCCCCCCACCTTACTCCCTTACCTCGAACAGTTCCGACGTATTGTGTTCTGGCTGGGGGACGACCTTCGGTCCTGGGAGGCTGCCAAGTTGTTTGCCCGGAAACTGAACCCCAAACGATGCTCCTTGGTGCGGCCTGGGGACCAGCAGCCCAGTCCCCTGGAGGCCCTGAATCAAGGCTTAAACCTCTCTCGTGTTCTTCGTACCGCCCTGCCTGCCTGGCACAAGTCTATCGTGTCTTTCCGGCAGCTTCGCGAGGAGGTGCTAGGAGAACTGTCCAACGTGGAGCAGGTAGCCGGCATCCACTGGAGTCGCTTCCCAGACCTCAATCGGCTCTTGAAAGGGCATCGTAAGGGCGAGCTGACAGTCTTCACAGGTAACCCTTTGGGGGAAAGGGACAGAGGACCCAGTGACAAAAGCATGTGGGTTTGGGCCGCTGAAAAGTAGGTTTCCTCTCCTGATTTTGAAGTCCTGACGTGTGTCCTGGTTTCAAGGATCGGCCTTTCTGCTCACCCGGGTCTGTCTCAACCCCCCTGCAGGGCCCACAGGCAGTGGAAAGACGACGTTCATCAGTGAGTATGCCCTGGATTTGTGTACCCAGGGGGTGAACACGCTCTGGGGTAGCTTCGAGATCAGCAATGTGAGACTGGCACGGGTCATGCTGACACAGTTCGCTGTGGGACGGCTGGAAGAGCAGCTGGACAAATACGACGAGTGGGCCGACCGCTTTGAGGACTTGCCCCTCTATTTCATGACTTTCCACGGGCAGCAGAGTATCAGGTGAGATTCCCCGGACCCAGGCAGTCCCGGCACCCGGGACCTTTTCTTCCGGCTCCAGTGGGAACTCTTTCTGAGTCTCTGTAGATAGGCTTGGGGTTTCAAATCCCCAAGGGCAGAGAACAGGCGGCCAACAGAGTTTTCAGGTTGCTAGCTTTGCTTCCTGGGATGGTCTGAAGACTGCTTGCCATTGTTTTAATTTGACAGAAGGCATGTGCACTCAGAGAGAGACAGAGAGAAAGCACTCTCCCGATAGTGTGGTCATACCGAAATCCCTTCTCCGTTTCTACCCCCTGTTGGGATGTAGGGCATGCATGCACATGTATCTGGCTTGAACCATATGATTGGCCATGTGGGTTCCAGCTCCCTTAACTGACAGGCCAGAAGGCCAGCCCTCCTTTATTCTTGATGGAGTGCGTGCACATGTGATAGAGCGAGGGAACACCCTCCACAGGGCCCGGTCATGCCCCCACGATCCCCTGTTGGACTGTGCTCGTGCCCTGCATGTTTCAGAGCACCTGGTCCAAGGATCTGAACTGCAGTCACTGCGTGGGATCCACACCACATGGGATCCAGCTTCTCTGGAGTAGTGTATTACCACTGCACCATGGAGTTGGCTCAAAATTAGTTGACTTGTGAATTCATTGCCTCTTTCCTCTTCTCAGGACTGTAATAGACACAATGCAGCATGCAGTCTACGTCTACGACATTTCTCATGTGGTCATCGACAACCTGCAGTTCATGATGGGTCACGAGCAGCTGTCCACAGACAGGTGGCATCCTCCTCTTGTGTAGCTTGAACCCCCCCCACACACACACACATGCTCTGTTGGGCAGCTGGCTGCTAGACACACACACCAGACTCTTATTTTCTGAGTCGTGTGTAGGCATATACCACCATGTGTATTGTGTCAAGGCGTGGGGATAGCAGCCAGACATGAACAAGGACGTGCATGTGAGACACCTGGGGAAGAGGGAGGTAGAGTGGTTTGTACGGGTGTGTAAGTGAATTGGGAGTATGTGTACATTCTTGTCCTTCTGTCTGTCTCCAGTAACTGCTTTGCGTTCTTGGGTTGGGGGCAGGATCGCAGCTCAAGATTACATCATCGGGGCCTTTCGGAAGTTTGCTACAGATAATAGCTGCCATGTGACACTGGTCATTCATCCCCGGAAGGAGGATGATGACAAGGAACTGCAGACGGCATCCATTTTTGGCTCAGCCAAAGTAAGTGGCCTTTAGAGGAGCTCTAGCTCTGGAGAGCAGGGAGGGCAGGGCACGGTGACCAGGGACAGCCCTCGTCCAGCCTTAAATGATTGTACCTGTCCATCTGGAAGAGGTAGGCGGAGCTTCTGGGGGCTGTGGCATAGGGCTATGTGTGCCAGGAATTCAAGGATGAGGATGTGGGGTCTTCCCTCTCCTTGCCGCTGAGAAGCGCATGTCCTCTGGAGCAGGAAACAGTGAGACAGTGGTTACAGGTCGGTGTGGTGAGATCTACGAAAGGCAGCCCAGGTATTTGGGGAGCAAAGCATCTGAGTCATCTGGAAACATTGGGGAGACTTCCCAGAGGTGTCAACAGCAGTTGGGCTGAGATGTGGTAAACAGTAGGTGTTAGAATAGTCGGATAAATGGGAGGCCATTGGACAGCAGGCCAGCCCCGTTCCAGAGCTGCCAGTGGTACACCGAGGGCCTGTTATTTGCTGGGCCTGGGCTGGGCAGAGGCACAAACTGTGCCACAGCGGCACTCATGGGGCCGGGCTGGGAGGGATGATGCCGAGTGAGGAAGTGCTGGTGCTGGCTTTGTTGAAGGGGACCAAGAACGCGGATCAAGTGTCACGTTTGGACTGAGACTTTCTTGTCCGAATGATGAGAATCCGGGGCGGAGGGGGTGGCCAGCTGTGGAGAGGAGCGTTACACACAGCAGGAAGAGTGAGGACAGGCTTGTCGGGGACCTGGGAGGCGTGAGTGGCCCAGCATTATGGTCAGTAGTTCAAAGAGCTCTGGCGATCGGGACGGAAGAACTTTTCTCTTTCCCATTCCTGCCACTCCATCCATACCTTCAGCTACCTTCTCTGCTCTGCTTCCTCGTCTTCTTACTCCTGCCTTCCCTCTCTGTCCCGTGCCCCAGGCAAGCCAGGAGGCCGACAACGTGCTGATCCTGCAGGACAGGAAGCTGGTGACTGGGCCAGGGAAACGGTATCTGCAGGTCGCCAAGAACCGCTTCGATGGAGATGTCGGCGTCTTTCCCCTTGAGTTCAATAAGAGCTCCCTCACCTTCTCCATCCCACCGAAGAGCAAGGCCCGGCTCAAGAAGATCAAAGATGACAACGGGCTAGTAGCCAAAAAGCCCTCTTCTGGCAAAAAGGGGGCTGCGTCCCGGAACTCTGAGACTTGTTCAGGCCAACCTCCCAACCCCTGCCAACCAGGGACTGCCAAGACTTCAAAGTGAAGGCAGTGCAGAGCTGCTCACTGAGGTGTCCAATGGGCAGGCTGGGGCACAGGCCCTTCCTGGCTCTCTGGGAGGGCTCCGCTGTCCTGTGGTCCTGTGCAGTCCTGTATCTACAGCACTGAAGAGAGGTGGTCTCTCCTTCCATGCTGCCTGCGTTCTGGCGGGAGAGGCAGGAGCAGCGAACAAGTCAATTCACAATGGTGGTAGACAGTGAACAGTGCCAGGCACGGCGCACACCTGTCGTCCCAGCTGCTAAAGCAGAGGCAGGAGGATTACAAGGTCAAAGCCAACCTGGACAATATAGGGAGACCCTGTCTCAAAGAAACACGGTCTGCTGAGATAGTGAAAATGCTGTAAAGAAAATAGTAATGAGGGACTAGCAGGTGGTGTGGTAGCTAAGTTGCTGAGTTCCCACATGGCTGACAGCAGTTCGAGTCCTGGGCCTGGTAGCTAGAAAATCACAGCAGGTGTGTGTGCGTTCGTGCCCAAAATCCCAGGAGGAGGATTGTGTCATGGTGTGACTTCTCTCTTTATCTCTCCTTCTCTCTGGCAAGCACACACTATAGCAAAAACCTTAAAAAAAAAAAGTAATGTGAAAGTGTGATTGCAGGCTAGTTTAGGCTAAGTTTCTAAAAAGTATCTGTGAGTAGAAAGCGTGTGAGCAGGAGCCTGGAGAACTGTGAAGAATGAGCCCTGCGGATATGCAGGGCAAAGGGGATCCGGGCAGAGCAAAGTAAGTAGAGCCCTGAGGTGGAAGGAGCGCGTTGGGTTCAAGGAGTGAGGTCAGGCCTGCGGGGTGGGGGAGACAGTGCTGCGACTCCAGTGCAGTGTTCCGAAGCTGAAAGGTGACGGGGAGTCCCAGGCCTTATGCTCCCACTGTGGAGAGCTCGGCATGAGGTGGCACTTGCTAGAATCGATGCCGAGTCAGTAATAGCAGGGTCCCAAAGGTGGACGTGACCTCCACTGGGATGCCTGGCCATGGATCCGTGAAAGGGTGCCATGAGCCCAGAGCGCCTACCCCTGGATGCTGATTCCAGACCGCGTCCTCAGCCCTCGAGTTAGGACGTTTTGTAGAGCCTTTCCAGATTTACTGGGGAAAAAAAATTATTTTTTCCATTGCCTTTGTTTGTCTGCTTTTTCTTAGTTGTCCACCAGGTGTCTCCCCAGTCTGTAACTAGACTTGCCTCTGAGTTGCCGCGGGTGGGTAGGGCCCCTTCCTTACTGCCAGCCTTTGGGCTGTGGGTTCCCAAGGAGGCAGGGGCTTTAAAGGAACATCACACCCCACCATCCCCTCGTACCTCTCCTCGGCCCAGGGAAGACAGGGTGGTGTGTCCTGACCCCTAACTCCCGAGGCTCTTCATGGGATGCCTGGCAGAAGTATGGGTCACTGAGCCACTCACCTCTGTCCGCGTGGCCGCAGATCAGCATATTCTTACCTCGACCCCACCACCACCCATTTCCCTCCTGTACACTTTCCTTGCTCTTAATATGTACCAGAAGTCCTGGGGGTTGGTAAATACAGAACCTGGGCGCCACTCTTCCCTCGCCCTCCTGCCCTTCACAAACACATTTCTGGGGAACCAGCAGTTAGCGTAATGGCTATGTCACTGGACTCCCACGTAGTCGACCGCGATTCGCGTCCCGGACTCAGTGGCTTAAAACTCACGCTGGGTGCATGTGCGTGCGTGCCCAAGATCCCGAGAGGAGAATGGAGGAGAAGGGATTGCGGCGTGACCATCCCCCCTGGGGGGTCATTTCTCGCTTTCTGTCTCTCTGACTCACTCTGTCTGGGGAGCACACGCACCCTATAGCAAAAACCTCTCCAAACAAAAAAAACATTTCTGATGCTAGGGGTCTAAGAAGTGTGTGGAACTCCTGCTTTTCCCACAGTCGATGCGCTGACTTCCTTCAGGGGAGGTAGAAGAGAATTGCCCTCAGCAGGGTCGTCCTGCCACACGCGGCCCCCTGCGGCCCTCTAGTCAGGGTTCCGGGTGTGTTGTGTGCGCTCCAGTGGACCCAGGATCTGAGCCTGGGCCTCCCACGTGGCATCTGGCATTGCGATGCGGTGCCCTCCCGCCTGTTCTACTGCCAATGGTCCTGGAAAACTTTTTTATTACTTTTTTGTTATTTTTTTCCCCTAGGGTGCATGTGCTCACTGGAGACAGAAACAGTGAGAGGGAAAGTGAGAAATCACCCCCCAGGGGGATGGCCACACCACAGTCCCTTCACTCTCCCCCCCAGGATCTTGGGCATGCACATACACGTGAGTTTGTGGCCACCAGGTCCAGGACTCAAACCGTAGCTGCCCATGTGGAAGTCCAGCAATGTAACTGCTGGTCCTTGGAAATCCTTATTTTTTTTTTTTTTTATTCATAATAGAGCACATATGTGTTTGTGAAAAAAGATGAGCACCCTCCACAGGGTCTGGTCACACTACGATCCCTCCATCCAGTTTTCCAGCCCATTGGATCTTGGGCGTTTATGCACATGCCAGGTGTGTCTCAGGCTAAGATGCCATGTGGTCGGAACTTCCCCTGAGCAGTGTGGTACTGCTGGACCTCGGAGCTAATTCAGCAATCTTTTTTTTTTTTTAAAGAATGATTATTTAATTTCATCTGTTATCATAATTATTACTTAATTTGCCACAGGGCATGCACACGAGAGGGAGAGAGGAAACTTGAGAAAGCAAACCTCCAGATCTGAGACTCAAACCACAGTCAGCCACTGCTCTAGCACTCCAACCACCCACCACCCACTGGCCCCAGTAATATCTTTTTTTTTTTTAAGAATTATTTAATTTGGGGGACCAGCAGTTAGCGTAATGGCTATGTCGCTGGACTCCCACATAGTCGACCGCGGTTCAAGTCCCGGACCCAGTGGCTTAAACTCACGCTGGGCGCGTGTGCATGCGTGCCCAAGATCCCAAGAGGAGAATGGAGAAGAAGGGATTGCGGTGTGGCCATCCCCCCTGGGGGGTGATTTCCTGCTTTCTGTCTGTCTGTCTCTGTCTGGCAAGTGCACGCGCCCTATAGCAAAAAATAATAATAATTTGGGAACTAGCAGTTAGCATAATGCTTATATCACTGGTCTTCCATGTGGTCAACTGCAGTTCAAGTCCCAGATCTGGCAGCTTAAAAGACTCATGCTGGGCTCATGTGTATGTGTGCCCAAAATCCCAAGAGGAGAATGGAGGAGAAGGGATTGAGGCATGGCCATTCCCCCAGGGGGGTGATTTCTTGCTTTCTGTCTCTGTCATTCTGTCCAGTGAGCGCATGTATCCTATGGCAAAAAATCTCTCTTGAAAAAAAATCATTTAACTTTATCATTATTTTTTCAATTTGCTACAGGGATACACACTCACCAGAGAGACAGAGGAAGACATCAGGTCTGGACTCAAACAGCAGTCGGCCATGTGGGAGTCCTGCGCTTCAGCTACCATGCCACCTGCTGACATTGTCATCCTTTTTTAAAAAAATGTTTTCAATTATTTTTATTTATTTATTTTTTAATTTGACTAGAGAGGGACAAAGTGAGAGAGAGTGAGAAAATAAGGAAGCAACTCATACCGCAGTCGGCCATGTGGGAGTCCAGCACCCTTAACCACCACACCACCTGCCAGCCCCCATAATCCTCATTTTTAATAAGCCCTGTTAGAGATTGTAAACTAGGTGACCCAGAGACCCTGCCGGAATATTCCCAAATGATTCCATTTTCTCAACACATTTCCTCTGGTCCCCTAAAGTCTCTGTTTCCCCTTGGGTTTGCCTGAAAGAGTAGAAAGAATCCAAGATGTTCCGAGGAGGAGCCTTCTGCAAGGGTGGCAGGAGTGGGGGAAGGAAGCGAGGCTGCCTTGAGAGGATCTTCCTGTCCACCCATGTGGGAAGGCATGCAGTCTGGCCTGCAGTGTGAGAACTGTGGCCACCAGTGTCTCCCGAAACAGACCTCCGAACAAAACCGCTTCAAAGCTGTTCTTGCGGGGAAGAACCTGGGGTGGGGGTGGCTCCTTCAGGGCCTCCCTTCTTGGGGGTCTCTCCCAGACTGGCTGGAGCCAGGCCGCCCTAATCCCACAGTAATCATTCCCAGACACTGGCTGGTCTAGGCCTCAGCCAGGATCTGTAACAGGGAATGTCAGCCATGCCTTCCAGATGCATGGTGCCAGGTCAGCCCTACCTAGGATGAGGGCCCACGTCCTCTCCCTAGTGCGGGTGGGTGGTTCTCAGGAGCTCCTTTAGGGGTTCGCACAGTGGACTTTATGAGGTCTCTGTGAGCACTGGGCAGAGAAGGGACAGATTTGTTTGTCTTGCCCCGCCCTTCTAGCAGACATTCCCACATAGCACAGACGCATGACAAGGACAAACACATTCCACTCCACACCTGCTTTGCACTTCCCACGTCAAGGTCTAGCCTCCAGTATGTTCAAAAGGCCCTGGTGCCTAGAAGGCAGCGGGGGACTCCTAGGCCCTCTGTAAGGTCCCTGGGTGCCACTGCCCATGTACCCAGCTGAAGTGGCTTGAAGCTTACCTGGAATCCACCCATATGTAGGTCAAACTGGATGTTAAGAACAGCCTGAGAGCTCAGGAGGGGCCCAGTCAACCAGGGTCCAGTTGGATCTGACACCCTGTCCTCAGATACTGTCTGTCACAGGGCTGTAAGGGGGCAGCTCTGTCAGCCAAACCCCTCCTCTCTACTGTGGGTTTGTGCTTAGAACTGAACTCTCCGGGTGTGCCCTGCAGCCCAGGTGCTCGGGCTGCAAATATGGCTGATACCTGTAGCCCCGTGCATTCCCAAAGGCTTCCTTGAGTGCACTGGGGGGAGGAAGCCCTTGCCGCCTCCCAATACAGGCCAGCTTCCTGTTTGTGCCTGTGGGTGGGACGTTATGAGTCTTAAGGGGAGCCCAGCTCGGCTCTGTGGGGGGCCAAGCCTGCTCAGCTGGGCAGACACCTACTCCCGGGAAGGGGGCGGTGCCAGTTCTGCTTGGGCAGCCCCCAGAGGTGTGCGGATGGTGCTGGTATTGCTGGTGGTGGGTGGGAGCTGTTTTGGTGATACCCGAGCCGTCTTTGTTGCTTCCCAGGGGTTTTCCCAGTGTTTGGAGGGCCGCAGGCGGACTCGGACGGGTTCTCTCCTGAGCAGAAGAGGGTGACAGAGTCAGGCCCTGTAGCTAGTTTAGTTAGGCAGCCAGGTAGCTTAGATCTCGGTCACGTGCTGCTCACCCCTTCTCCAGGTCCGAAGCTAAGTCCAGTAAGCTCTGAAGTCAGCAGAAGCAGCCTCGGGCCACGGTCGAGCTCCATTTGGGGTGGGTACTGGGTCGGCTGTAGAGGGGTGCGGGGCAGACCACTCCCCTGCCTGGGTGGGGGGCGCGGCCTCAGGCGCCCCGCCCCGCTCTGCTCCAGCAGGTCCGGCAGGCTGACGCCCG
>NW_006204113.1:141147-143416 GCF_000334495.1 Tupaia belangeri chinensis
AGCCGGGGCGGCGGCGCAGGTGGCGCTGGGTGAGTGGTGGGAGGGCGGAGGCGCAGAACTCCCGCCTCTCGCCCATCCCCGCTCCAGAGCGAACTTTTTGCGTCCCGGGAAACTGTGGGTTGAGGTGAGGAGGGAGTCCCCATCGTCTGAACAGGGAAGCAACACGCAGACACGGCGACGGCCCCTACACACACGTGCCCAGAGACCCACGCACGCACTTGGGACACTCGAACACACGTGCACTCGGAAAGGACGCGCCCAGCGGCTTACCCTGGCTGTCCCAGGGCAGCGCTACCAGCCTGCGCCGACTTCCAGCGGGCAGGGCGCTCCAGCGCCGCGTACTTGGCGAGGGTGGGGGAAAAGCGGCCGCCCTTGACCGCCGCCGGGGGCGGGCCGGGTGGGACGCATCCGGAGGTTCCTGCTTCCCGGCCGCCCGCAGGTGTGAGACGTAAACAGGCGCCGAGCACGTGACCGCTCCGCAGAAGAGTGGGTAGTGCTCCCCCGACCCCACCACCCAGCGGGACCTCCATTCCCTCCTTCTCCCGCCAGGGCGAGCTGGCTGGGCCCCACGCCCGGCCTATTTCCATTCTCGGTTTAGAGCGGTGAGAAGCCCTCCTCCCGAAGTGGGCGCACTACGCCCCCTGGAGTCAGGGTAATGCTGAAGGACGGAAAACTTGGGCGGAGGCGGGTTTACTGAGCCTCCGCCCTTCTTCCCCGGAATGCATCCCTGAAGGTATCAGAGGGAGATCCTTGATGGTAGTGGACAGCTGCCCCTGTTCCTTTGCCCCCAGCCCGGGGCACAGCTGCCTGAGCGCCTGTGGGTCCCCTTCCTACCGCCCCGTCTCCCCTTGCAGAACTGGGTGCTCCTCCTCCCAATATAAATGCAGAAAGCCCACCGGTGCAAGGGGGTGGGGGAGTCCCTCCTCCCTAGGGAATGCATGATGTAAACACCCCCTCAGTACCGGAATGAGCCTACCCCCTCTAGTAGGAAGGAGGACGAGCCTCCTCTCCCGGGGAATGAAGGAGTGGGCAGCAGCCCTTCGCCTCCCTGCCCGCCCCACCCCCAGCCCTGCGCACACGCTGAGCCCAGCTGCTGCCTGAGCTTCCGGGCAGGCTGCCAGGGAGGGGAGGAGGCTCTTGGTGCCCCAGGAGGCAAGGATCAGGGCAAGGACGGGGAGGGGGTCTGTGCTAGGGAGAGGGGCTCAATGTGTTCTTGTGAGGCTCAGGGTCGGGGTGAGCCTGAGGGTAGCTGGGGCTATGTTTCCCTTTCCAGGGAAAAAGAAAAACAACCCTTTCCAGAGAGCTAAAAATAGAGCTGAGCGCCAGCCAGAGCTGTGGCCTGGAAGGGGGGGGATGCTCCTTCCTGGGGCGGAGCCGAGCATGGCAGGCCTTGGCGGGGTGCGAGTGTTACAGGGAGGGAGGCTGTCCTTGCCCAGGGGCGCGGGCATCAGCTGACCCCGCCAGGTCACAGAGACCCCTACGGGGAAGTCTGCGGTAGACTGAGACACGCAGTGTGTGTAAGAACCCCGTGTGAGCGACTGCGACTAGGGCCGTGCGTGTGCCAGAGACATTAGAGCCTGAGGTTGTGGCTGGGCGCGAAGACTCAGGACAGCCGTGTGGCCCCTGTATCTGTGTGGGTTGCCCTGGAAGCTATGGAAAGAAGGAACACGGCCCCACGTGATGGATGAGGCTGCGACTGTGGCTGCGCGAGACGGAATGTGGAGAAGGTCGCGTGGGTGTCGACTTGTTCGCGAGGATGCTTGTGCCTCCGAGAAAGACGTGGCCCTGCCCGCTGCGAGGCTGGTGCAGGTCTGGCCTGTGCGTTTGGACGGCTCACCCCTCTGACCGTGAGGGGGCCACGGTCCCTGACAAATAATCACTCTTAGCAGTGACTCGGAGGGGAACCTGAGGAACACACAGCCGCACCAGGGACAGGCCCGGGTCCCCCGGGGAGAGGGCACAGTGCTGGGCAGTGGGTAGGGACCTCCACAATGGGGGCGACTGCGTGTGTTCTCCGAGCCCGCCACCAGGTGGCGCCGCCTCCGCAGAGCCTAGCGTGCCGCCGACTACCCGCCGGGGGTGGGATTGGCGCCGACCGAGCCTCGGCCCCCGACCTGTGCCGGGGCGCAGGGACCTGGCGGCCAGAGAGTGGGGCCCCGCAGGCTCTTGCCTGCCTCTCTAGACTCCGAAGCGGGAGTGTCTGGGGAGAAGCTTCGACTGGAGGAGCGGAGGGGGAGGGGCGGCGGCCGCGCCTTGGCCCTTTGTGCTC
>NW_006204113.1:143478-148139 GCF_000334495.1 Tupaia belangeri chinensis
CGAGTCCCGAGCTGACCGTGCTCCCAGACACCCAGTCACCGGGCCTCGGATGGAGGGACCGTGATCGCCGCGGGCCGGCCCCTGCGTGCGCCCCGGGAGGACACACGCGTGACGTGGGGTGCTTGCGCGTGTCCGCGCCCCCGGGGGCGGGGACGCCCCTCACGGAGTGGCCGCGCGCGGGCTGGAGCCGGGCGGCGCGCCTGTGGAGCCCTCGGGGGCGGCCCGGGGCCGAGCATGGAGCAGCGCGGCGGAGGTGAGGGGGGGCCGGGGCTGGGAGGCGACCTGGGGCGCCCCAACTCCTGCGCGGTGTTGTGGGGGGAGCAGCATTCCACAGCTGCCCCACTTTATGGAAGGGGGCTGGACTCTTGAGAGTGGGTTGGGGGCTCCCGGCTTCGTGTTATGGAATGGGAACTCGTGGTCGCAGACTCGATCGCGCTTGGCTGGTCCTTGGAGTTTGAGTAGGGGGAGACTTTCCCCCAACTCTTAGCCCCCAAACAGGTCTGAGAGCTGGGACCTCGGCCAGCCCCTCTCGAGCCCTGGCTGTTCCCCAGCCCTCGGCTGCCCACAGCCCACTGTGGGGAGGGGGTTCTCTGCCAGGGAGTCCTGGGGGAAATGGGGGGTTCGCCTTTCCCACAGCCACCAACGCATTTCTCAAAATGGAGCCTCCACTTGCCCCTCCTTCTCTCCCGGGCTCCAAGAGCGGGAGCCCGGCCGCCGGCCAGGCTGGCCAGCCTGGCTCTGACTCCTTGGGTGTCTGGCTCTCAGGGCTCGGCTTTATGGGACTCCGCATTTAGGGGCCCTTGGCTCCATGGGGTTCAGGGACCCTGACTCCCTAGGTCTGCCTGTCTCGGTGCCTGCCTGACCCTCCAGACCCTGTGGAGTCTTTGTCCCTCTCTGGGCCCCTGTGCCGTCTCCCTGTCTGTCTGTCTGTCTGCTCACTCCAGGTCTCGCTTTCTGTGTGCTCACTGAAGTGCGGAAATACGAAGGGCAACCCTGGCCCCCTTCCTCACCGCTCTCTGCGCCCTGGAGTGGTTCCAGAGAGGGCAGAGAAGAGGGGACTCTGCTTTGCTCAGGACTGGGCTTGTGGGGTGCTCTCAGCCGCAGCCCTCCGTTTCCAGCACCTCCTCTCCCAGTCCCAAGACCTTCCTGGTTCTCAGTGCCACGGGGTCCCATGGGGAGGAGGGGTGGACTTACTGGAGCGCAAGCAAGGAAGGAGAGCAGGTCAGGGGAAGGGTCAGAAAATGTGTCCCCTCTCCCCCACTCCAGAGTGAAGAACAGGCTCCCCCCAACTCCCACTCGTGCCCAAGTCCACACGCAGCTCCACACATACTCATGCACACTCGTGTGTGCAGGGGAGGTCCACGTAAACTCACTGATACATCTGTACAGACTCCTGTACGTCCACATGCCTACGCCACATGTACGCATGCACTTACAGCTCCACACCCTCAGTAGTGACCCTTTGTTTACACACATCCTCTGAGAGCCACATAAGAGCTCACACATGTACGTGAATGTACTGTCCAAACTGCATGGGCTCATTCGAGATGTTTTCATGCACATTTTGTAGCACACTCTGTGCGTTTTCACACTCCGTGCAGGTAAACCACACACACAAGCAAACACACACACTCCTGCTCCCACACCATTCTCTGTCCACTTCTTGGCCCCACTTGCCTGATGACTTCAGCAGATGCCTAAGTCCTGGTCATCAGGGGCCTCAGGACCGGGGAGGGTGTTCCGGTGGAGGCCTGCTGTCCCTCCCAGGAAGAAGAAGGGCCTGGGGAGGCGGAGCCTTCTTGCCTGGGCTCCAGGGAAGGAAGGTCTTGGTGTTGCCGCCAGAGGTAACGGTGGGCCTTTTACTGGTACCCCTGGGGGTGGCCCCGGACAGCCCCAGCATGGAAAGCTGGAAGGTGGCCCAGCTGTGGTCGTGCTTGCTGATCTACACTGCTGCTTGGCAGGCTGAGGCCACACGAAGACCCAGGTTGGAGTACCGGGCTCACCCTTGGAGAAAGTGCCCCAGGCGCAGGAGGATGAGACAGGAGAGAGGGGAGCTCACAGCAGTGTGGGCGACAGACCCTACAGGACACATCTATCGTCCCTGCTGACTGGGAGGCTGAGGCCTCAACAGAGAGAGGCCCTAATAAAAATAGATAAATCAAACAACAACAAAAAGGAAGGCCAGCCAGGTGATATGATGAAGGCGCTGGCCAGCGGCGCAGTTTGTCAGCCTGGTGGCTTGACAACACACACTGGGCACGTGATTGTGTGTGCCCAAAGTCCTGAGAGGAAAATGGAGGAGAAGGGATTGCAGCGTGGTCATTCCATTCCCGCCCCACCCCACCCCCCACCCCCGGCAGTGCATTGCCACGCCCCGCTCCTTCTCTTTTTTTTTTTTTTCAGGTTTTTGCTATAGGGCATGTGCACTCGCCAGAAAGAGTCAAGAGACATAGAAAGCAAGAAATCACACACACACACCCCCCAGAGGAGCTAGCCACGCCGCAGTCCCTTCTCCTCCATTCCCCTTGGGATCTTGGGGTCGCACGCACATGCGCCTGGCATGTGTTTAAGCCACCAGGTCTGGGACTCAAACGGCAGTCGACTACATGGGGGTCCAGCAACATAGACGTTACGCCAGCTGCTGGTCCATCTCTTTCCAGCAAGTGCACACACCCTGTAGCAAAATTTAAAAGAAAAAGCTAAAGCAGCTAGAAGATTTGGTAGAGGTAGCAGCAGGGCAGGGCCTGCGTAGACTGCCTTAGGCCCCACAGCTGGGCTGGGAGAGGCTAGGCGAGGTCATGGAAATAAACAGGAGGCTGTGTCCACCTCTGGGAGGCGGGAGACCCCACAGGCACCTGCGGGCTTCCTGAGAGCTGTGGGTTTCTTGTTCGGCCAGTTCCACACTTGCCGCCTCTCTGTCTAGGAGAAACTGAGGCCCAGCAGGGGGAGGCAGGACACTCCTGGCCTTGGCCCTTTGTTCTTAATTACCATCTGAGTTACCTCGTCCTAAACTGCCCTGTAATGAGGCCACCTGTCCCAGGGGACCAGAGACCCATGCAGGGAGCTGGTAGAGAGGGCCCCCTTTCTAACCCGAGTCCTGGCCTCTTGTGGGGGGATGCAGGTTTGGGCTGAGCCAGAGCTTGGCAGCCAAGTGCCCTTTTGTAACCCCCTGGACTGCCTGCAGCCCCTCATCACCGTTGCTCATGGACCCAGTCCTTGACCTTGTTCAGTGTGGCGTCGGAGGGTGGTGTGGAGCCCGAGGGACTCACGTCCGTGCTTGGAGGGGAAGCTTGCGGTGGATCCGAGCTTGTTACTGATGTGAGCAGGTGTTTGCCGGAGTCAGGGTCACGAGGGGGGTGCAGAGCCTTGCTCAGGGAGATGCTGACACTGCTATTCTTCTCACAGGTTGCCCTGCAGGCCCCTGGCCAGGCCTGAGCCCCCGCTGCCATGGCCATTGTGCAGACTCTGCCAGTGCCGCTGGAGCCCGCTCCTGAGGCCACCACCGCCCCACAGGCCCCCACCATGGGCAGCGTGAGCAGCCTCATCTCGGGTCGGCCCTGCCCAGGAGGGCCAGCTCCTCCTCGCCACCACGGTCCCCCAGGGCCTCCCTTCTTCCGCCAGCAGGATGGGCTGCTGCGGGGTGGCTATGAGGCACGAGAGCCACTGTGCCCAGCCGTGCCCCCCAGGAAGGCTGTCCCTGGCACCAGCTTCACCTACGTCAATGAGGACTTCCGGACAGAGTCACCGCCCAGCCCCAGCAGTGATGTTGAAGATGCCCGAGAGCAGCGAGCGCGTAATGCCCACCTCCGCGGCCCCCCACCAAAGCTCATCCCTGTCTCTGGAAAGCTGGAGAAGGTGAGGACCTTTCCTTGGGGCCCTGGTGGGATCAGAAGCCCCCCGGGAAGCTGGAAATCAGAATCCTGTGTAGAGTAAAGAGCGTGGCCTCCAGAGTCACCAGACCTGGGCTCTCATTCCAGCTCTGCCTCATTCTGGCTGCAACCTCAGGGTCATGTTAGCCTGTGTGAGCCTCCACTTCAGAGTCTGTGAGAGGGAGGTAATAGGTCAGCCCTCTAGGGCAATTGTGAGAATCAGATCAAATAAGGCTTAACTTTGGTCCGTTGTAACACGCTCTCAGTACACACCACTTGCTCAAATGACCATGCGGCAGGTGTGGGCCTGACTTTGGGCAAGGCCTCTAACCTTGCTGAGCCTCAGTCCTCCTCCGAGCAGGGGGCTGGTCATATTTTGCTTGTGTAGCTATGGATGATTAGAGGCGACACTTTCCATTCCTTGCCGTAAAGCCGTCTCTCCGGAGGCCCTCTGCCAGTGGCGGCAATTGTTCCCAAACGACTGGGGACCCCAGATGGGAGGGCAGGGAGTGTGCGTGGCTTTGCAGGATCGGGCAGCTCACCCTGTGTCACATGGCACCTCATTTCAGAACATGGAGAAAATCCTGATCCGCCCAACAGCCTTCAAGCCAGTGCTGCCCAAACCTCGCGGGGCACCATCCCTCCCTAGCTTCCTGGGTCCTCGGGCCACAGGGCTGTCTGGGAGCCAGGGCAGCCTGACACAGCTGTTTGGGGGCCCGGCCTCCTCCTCCTCTTCCTCCTCCTCCTCCTCGGCTGCTGATAAACCCTTGGCACTGAGTGGCTGGGGGGGCG
>NW_006204113.1:148380-153023 GCF_000334495.1 Tupaia belangeri chinensis
CCTCCTCTTCCCCCCCCTCCTCCTCGGCTGCTGATAAACCCTTGGCACTGAGTGGCTGGGCCAGCGGCTGCCCCTCAGGGACACTCTCCGACTCTGGCCGGAACTCACTGTCCAGCCTGCCCACCTACAGCACCGGGGGTGCTGAGCCGGCCACCAGCTCCCCTGGCGGGCATCTGTCCTCCCATGGCCCTGGTCGGGGGGCGTTGCCTGGGCCAGCCCGAGGGGCTCCCACTGGGCCCTCCCACTCCGACAGTGGCCGCTCCTCCTCCAGCAAGAGCACGGGCTCCTTGGGGGGCCGTGTAGCCGGGGGGCTCTTGGGCAGTGGTCCCCGAGCCTCCCCTGACAGCAGCTCCTGTGGGGAACGCTCCCCTCCGCCCCTACCCCCTCCACCTCCTTCGGACGAGGCCCTGCTGCAGTGTGTCCTGGAAGGAAAGCTGCGAGACCGCCAGGCCGAGCTTCAGCAGCTGCGGGACAGCCTGGATGAGAACGAGGCGTCCGTATGTCAGGTGCGGTCAGCGCGGCCGGGAATGGTGCGGCAAGGTCCCCCCACCCCCGCCCTGGGAGTCCGAGGAGCATTTCCAGGCTGGGGAGAGCGGGGGTGGGCAGCTCCGGTGGGACCTCCATTCCCAGGCTCATCCTGTGGAGCGGTGGAGTCGAGGTGTGTGGGTTCCCCTTTACTGTTGGGTGGACTGGAGCATGGTATTTAACCTCCCAGGGCCCGGTTTCTTCACCTAGAAATGGTATTTCTGGCTCTGCAGGGTTATTGTGAGGACTAAGTAAGGCAAAGGGTAGGAAGTCTTAGGTTGCCTTGAGGACGTGCCCTGGGATTTCGCCGGGGGAGGGAAAGTGATGGTGGTTTGGTAGAGACCACAGCCCCACTGTCAGCTGAGGGACTTAGAATTTACCGGCGTTTTATTTATGACGCCTTGCTGACTTACGGATTTTTTACACTAGAATTACCAGGGCAGAAGCGTGTAAGTCAAGGAATGTCTGTACTATTGTCTGTTATTTTCCTAAAAATAGTTACTGTTGGATCTGCTCTCCTTGAGCCCAGGGCAGTCAGGGACTTGAGAGATGGAGGTGGCCAGGGCCAAGTTCCGGGGAACCACCCAAGACCCGGGTCTGCCTTCCCGCCCACAGGCGTTCGAGGAGCGCCAGTGGCACTGGCCACGAGAGCGCGAGGCTTCGCGAGAGGACGGCGCGGCGCAGGCGCAGCCGGCAGCGCAGCGGGCGCAGCGGGCCCAGCAGCTCCTGCAGCTGCAGGTGTTCCAGCTGCAGCAGGAGAAGCGGCAGCTGCAGGACGACTTTGCGCAGCTGCTGCAGGAGCGGGAGCAGCTGGAGCGGCGATGCGCCACCTTCGAGCGGGAGCAGCGGGAGCTCGGACCACGGCTAGAGGAGACCAAGTGGGAGGTGGGTCGGGGGAGAGGGGACAGCCCCTCAGCTTGCCACCCCCAGATGACCCTCGCTTGCTCCTCGCTGTGAGATGAGGACCTCCCTCTGGTTCCTTCCTGGGGAGTCTCTCGTTCCTGTGTGTTAGGGCTGCACAGCGTCTAGGCTAGTGTCCACTCGCCCATGGCTCTGGCACCTCACTGCCTTCCAGCAGCCAGAGGATGTAGGGCCTGCTAGGCGCCGATGGATGGCAGTGGCTGAGTTGAGGCAGGTGGGTCCCCACGTGGCTGACTTCATGATTCAGGCCCCACACCTGGCAGCTCAAAGCACACGGGGTGAGTGTGCTACCCCCACTTATGGATGTGTAAGCTGAGGCCCAGAAAGGCTGAAGTCCCACATCATATCTAGCAGTGGCTGAGCTGAAATGTGGCCCGAGCATCCTGGCTCATACGTATGCTCTTAACTGAGACACTCACGCCTCTGCACTGGAGGCGTGGGCACACCGCGGCTGCCCCCACAGCCACAGCACCAGCCACCACCCAGGCCCTGGTGTCTCTAGGTCTTATTTGGTCTTTAAGAGCTTTTTGCCTCCGGGTGTGTGTATTCACCAGAGAGAGACAGGCAGAGACAGTGAGAGGGAAAGTGACAAATCACCCCCCGGGATGGACGGCCACTCGGCAGTACCTTCTCCCAGGATCTTGGGCACACAGGCACGCACGCCCAGCATGAGTTTCAAACCACCAGGTCCAGGACTTGAACCATGGTCAGCCGTGTGTGAGTCAGCGAGGTAACTGCTACACCATCTGCTGGCCCTGTCTCCTGGTGCTGTGAAGGAGACTGGGTCTGCATCCTCCTTTAGTCACTTCCTAGCTGTATGACCTTGTCACAAGACTGGCCTTAGAGTCTCCATCTGTAAAGTGGGGTAACAATGAAACCTCCCCCAATGCAATGCCCAGTATGATGTGCAGGCCCCAAGCCCCCCAAGAGGACTCTTCTCACCACCGTTCCCCACCGCCTTCTACCCAGGTGTGCCAGAAGTCAGGCGAGATCTCTCTGCTGAAGCAGCAGCTGAAGGAGTCTCAGGCGGAGCTGGTGCAGAAGGGCAGCGAGCTGGTGGCCTTGAGGGTGGCACTGCGTGAGGCCCGGGCCACACTGCGGGTCAGTGAGGGCCGGGCGCGGGGCCTGCAGGAGGCAGCCCGGGCGCGGGAGCTGGAGCTGGAGGCCTGTTCCCAGGAGCTGCAGCGGCACCGCCAGGAGGCTGAGCGGCTGCGGGAGAAAGCTGGGCAGTTGGACACTGAGGCAGCCGGGCTCCGGGAGGCCCCTGTGGGTCCGGCCACCGCTGACCCATTCCTCCTGGCAGAGAGTGACGAGGCCAAGGTGCAGCGGGCTGCTGCCGGAGTGGGGGGCAGCCTGCGGGCCCAGGTGGAGCGGCTGCGTGTGGAGCTGCAGCGGGAGCGGCGGCGCGGCGAGGAGCAGCGGGCCAGCTTCGAGGGAGAGCGGCTGGCCTGGCAGGCAGAGAAGGAGAAGGTGATCCACTACCAGAAGCAGCTGCAGCACAGCTATATCCAGATGTGCCGGCGTAGCCGGCAGCTGGAGCAGGAGCTGCAGCAGCTCAGCCTGGAGCTGGAGGCCCGGGAGCTGGCCGACCTGGGCCTGGCTGAGCAGGCGCCCTGCATCTGCCTGGAGGAGATCACAGCCACCGAGATCTAGGGCGCCAGCCCTGGAGGGAGCACTGCTGACGGCCACACGGCTCCAGATCCATGGGAGGCCTCAGAGTCTGGTCCTAAAGCCACTTGTGCCCTGAGATCCAGGCCTCAGGGCCTCTGCCAGGGGTGGCCCCATGACTTGGAGGAGCAAAACCAGGCCCTCGCAGGCCCTCATGTTCACTGTCACCCAGAGGCTCCTACTCACCACCACGTCACTCCCGACTGCTGCCAGTGTCACTCTGCCAAGCCTGTTTGCCCCCGAGACGTGCCAGCCCACTCCAGCCAGGGGAGCTGGGAAGGAGGAGGGGCTCCTGACCACGTTGTCTCCCACCCCGAAGCCAGAGAGAGCCAGACAGCACCAGCTGCTCCAGACGTGCCTGCCCCGTGCTGCCCGCACTGGGGGACAGGGCTGGGACCGGGCCGAACCCCAGGTGCCAGCTCTGCAGCCCCTCTCCCCGAGTGAGGGGGCTGAAGTCAGACCAAAGGAAGAACTCAGAAATGTCTTGTTTATGTATGTTTGTGACCAAGCAGCCCCTCCTTCACCCAGGTTTTTGGCCTCATTTTCACTTGTATATTTTTCACACTGTAAATTTCTTGTACAAACCCAAAGAAAAAATTAAAATTTGTTTTTAAAAAAGCACAACGGTGTTGGATACCAATTTGGGGAACT
The DNA here is from genome assembly GCF_000334495.1 of Tupaia belangeri chinensis. Lineage (NCBI taxonomy): Eukaryota > Metazoa > Chordata > Mammalia > Scandentia > Tupaiidae > Tupaia > Tupaia belangeri. The sequence continues at coordinate 152,146 of NW_006204113.1, forward strand.
CGTCTCACCCCATCCCTCTCTGTGAGCCGACCCTCCACCCCTCAGATTTTAGGGGAAAGATGATAGGAGATCAAGCCCCATAGCGGCTGAGGTCCTCGCGGGCCACCGCACGAGCTGCCACAGCGCTGGAGGGACTAGGAAAGCTTCCTGTCCTGTCCTTGCATAGGGGCTGCGGGGCAGGCACACCGACACCTCGGGACCCCCCTGAGCATCATGTTCCTCAGAGCTTTGGAGAGTCAAGGAGTGGGCATCAGAGAAACTGCCCAGGCTTCAAACTGGGTTCTCAACCCACTTCCTGTCTCGGGATGGTGGAGACAGGGCAGGGGACAGTGGGCTGCCCACCAGCACCTTGTGTGTGGACGCTGCGTTTATCTGGGAGTGAAGTGGGAAGATAAGGGACGGTGCATAGAACTGGTGGCAGGGCGGGCAGCAGGGGCAGGTTCCCGAGCCCCAAGGAGGTTAACAGGCCAGGCCCAGGAGAGGGAGGATTCAGGGGTCTCCGGGGATCTGAGGTTAGGGGGAAGGGTCACGGGGGGCCTGGGGCCAGTACTGGGAGCCTGGAGGGTTGGAGGGGCTGGGGCTGGGGAAGGGCCTGGGCCTGGGCAGGAGGTCCTGGGAGCCCATGGGAGGGAACTGGAGTCACAGGGAGGGCATGGGCAGGGGAAGGAGCAGCAGGAAGAGGCCGGTCAGCGAGGTCTGAGTCGGGGGACGAGGAGGGTAGGCTGGGCCCAGGGACCCTGACCACAAGCTCCATGGGCTCCCGAGCCTTGTTCCGGTATGCCTGGCGGATGGTGTCTACGGCCCGCTGGTGGGTCACCTGCTCCAGGCTCTCACCATCCACTGCCACCTGCTGGAAGCCAGCCTGGGGGGGGGGGGTC
>NW_006204113.1:154187-160323 GCF_000334495.1 Tupaia belangeri chinensis
GGGGGCGGGGAGCCACAGGGGGCGGCTGGGGAGGGGGTGTGCAGGTGTTCCGGTGCACCGTGAAGGCATCTACTGGCACGTCTCGGAGAGGGAGAATCCCTTTGTGAGGGTGATGGGGCGCAGGGGTGTTCGGGGAGACCTCGAGGCCCCCCAGCCGCTCCCTCAGCTCCCCGTCTTCCTCCGAGAAGCCATGGGCAGGCAGCAGGTAGAAGCCCCCGCGGCTGTCTGGGGAAGGGGGCCCAGGTCAGCAGCCCCTCCTCAGCTGCAGCCAGACCACCTGTCCAGACCTCAGGCCTGGTCTTCGTTTGTGGGGCCTGTGAGAACCGAGGGGCGCCCAGACCCCCGCAGCACGTCTCTCAGTGAGCCAGGCTGCCCACGGAGCAGGCGGCAAATCCATCTACTCGGATGGCGTGCGGCACTTCCTTCTGTAACATGGTTCTATTTTAATGTGTCTAAGAAAAAATATGACTAGCACACCAGCTGCTAATTTCTCGGAGGTTATGGCCGAGAATGAGACTAGATTTAAAAAGTGAGTGGGTTCAAACCAACTATTGAGTAAACAATGGCGAGTGGGTGTCACCACAGTGGGTCTGGTGGACACAGGCTTTCCTTCAGGGAACCACAGTGTCCCTTGGGTGGGGCAGGGCTAAAAAGCCCCTTCCTCCGCTCTTTAGACTCCCCAAGGTTGTGTCCCCTCCCTGGTCTCTGCGACTCTGACTTACCGGGCACAGGGGTGATAAGGTGACGCTTGGGTGGTGTGTCCTGCCGGGTCGACCTCAAAGCAGGTGGCCGAACTATTGGAGAGGGGAACAGGTGAGAGGCAGGTACCAGGCCGGGTCCCTAACGACGCGGCCTCAGGGGCTCAGGCACTCTCCGCCCCCATCTGGACCCAGGGGCCCCAAGTCCTGCCCCGTGCTCACCTGCCCTGCTCTTGAGGGCCTCGAAGGCCTCCAGCTCCACGGGCAGCACCATGCTGTCGAAGCGACCCAGGTCCGTGGGGGCCACCACACTCCTGGGGGACGGCAGCAGACGGAGGGTGGGCGGCGGTGCCCTAGGGACGTCGGGAGGCATCGGGATCTCCTTCCTGCCCCCCAGCCCTGCCCACCTGATGTCCCGCAGCAGCAGCAGCTTCTCAGGCCTGTCCAGAATGGCCAGCAGGGGCCTCGCCAGGTCTTCGACGCCACCCTCATGCACGTACTACGAACAGACACACTACGGTCAGAACAGCCGGGGCTTCCGGAGCCAGGGAGGAGAAACGCCGGGCACGAGGGGCCCGGGCACCCACCTGACCCTCCTGCTTCAAGAAAGGCCCCTTGCAGCCCAGGCTGTCCACTGGGTGGTCTTAGCATGGCAACTGGGTGGGAACTTGCAACAATAATACCAGAGCTGTAATAACAGCGATGACAGGAACGGGCTGGGGACAGGCACGTTCCAAAGCCTTGTGCATAGGGTTTCTCCTGTAGCAGACGCCCTGACAGATCACATATATGTCTTTTTGCTTTAGAGATTTTTGCTATAGGGCACGTGCATTTTCCAGAGAGACATCACACCCGGAGGCATGGCCACGCCACAATCCCTTCTCCTCCGGTTCTCCTCTCGGGATTTTGGGCATGCACACACACATGCCCGCCGTGAGTTTCAAGCCACCAGGTCCGGGACTGGAACCATTATCAGCCATGTGGGAGTCCAGCGCCTTAACCACTATGCCACCCGCCTGCCCCCTAACAAATTATATTGATGATCCCTGTCCTGGAGAAGGAAAATGAGGATCAGAGTAGGACTTCGCTCAAAGCCACGTAGATAAGGAAGTGTGGAGAGGGGTTAGCCTAAGAAGTCTGGCTCTGGCCTGCTCTGGTCCAGGAAAAGGATGTGCAGGGAGTGGACTCTTCTCCCCACCCCCACCGCCCAGGCAGAGGGAAGGAATTCCAGCCAAACACTGGGCCGTGGGCCTGGCTGTTCCAGCGCGTGTCTGCACACAGGCCTACAAATTAGGCTTTGTTCAGGCTGGAGTGGGACCTCAGAGAAGGGGGTGGCTCTACAGAAAGCCTCTGCAGTCAGTACCCTGGGGGGTGGAGCCCCTTCTGCCTGGCACTGCCACCAGCCACACCCGCAGGCTCTGGAGACCTGAGCTCCCCGAGCTGTTCCACAGGACAGCACACCGCCCCCTGGTGGTGAGAGGAAGCCTGACTGGGACAGGCACTTCTAGAACATCTCTGTGTACAGACACGGATGGAGCATGCCCTAGCGGCCAAAGTGAGTCATTCACGAATATTTGGAAATGAAAAAGAAACTGTGTGTGTGGCCCTAAACCACACACCAAGTTACAGGGACTTACACACGTCAGGAGAACACGCCCTTGGAGAGGGACACCTTCACTGTGCAGACCACATGCCAGCATCGGTAACCTCTAAGTTCTAGGCCCTGCACTGGGCAGTGGGGGCACGACAAAGACCCTATTCTTAGGAACTCCGTGTATCAGTCGGGGCAGGTGAATCACGAACCACAGTGAGCCTTGGGCCACTGGCAATGGGGCAGAACGTCTCAGAGGAGGTGGGAGGATCAGCGTGGGCTTCATGGAAGTGGTGGCTTTTTTTTTTTTTTTTTGGAGAGGTTTTTTCTTTAGGGCATGTGCACTCGCCAAAAAGACAGAGAGAGACAGTAAGCGAGAAATCTCCCCCCCGGGGGATGGCCACACCGCAATCTTCTATTAGGATCTTGGGCATGCACACGCAAGTGCCCGGCATGAGTTTAAGCCACCGGGTCTGGGACTCGAACCAAAGTCGACTACACAGGAGGCCAGTGACCTAGCTATTACACCATCTACTGGTCCCAGTGGTGGCATTTATATGACTTTTTCTTTTAAAAATTATTTAATTTAGTTTTATTTATTATTATTTTTCAATTTGACCAGAGAGAGAAAGAGGAAAGCGAGAAAGCAAGCCGCCAGATCCCAGGACTTGAACTGCAGCTGGCCTTGTGGGAGTCCAGCGCTCCAACTGCCACGCCACCTGCTGGCCCCAGCATTTCTACGACTCTACAGGGCAGGTTTAGCAAAGAGCATGGACGTGAAGAGGGAAGTGCCCCAAGAGTGGTATGGAATAACAGGAAGACGGGGGTTCACCTTGAATCTGGGGTCCATGAAGAGCCTCCATGTTGGGCTGTGAGTCTGCGTGACCACTGCCCTAAAGTCCTGCAGTTCATAACCTGGATAGCCTCTGTGCTGGCCATGGGCAGGTCAGTGGGCCGGGGAGTAAAATCACAGCGAGGCCTTGACCGCCAGTGAAAGCAGCTTGAACTCTACAGTGTAAGTGGCCGGAGAGGTGTTTGTAGTCCCTGGTCTAGTGACTGCGGGCGGACTGATGGCTGGAGGTGGAGGAGAGGCCTGGGGTTCAGGGCTACACAGCCCATCTCCAGGGGAGTTCACCAGGCAGAGGGCCTATCTCGTGGTATGGGAGAGGGCCCCCGCCAGGTCCAGGCGGCATGTAGAGTCTGGCAGGTGACCCCAGGGCCAGCAAAGGAGGTTCTGACCTAGGTGAGAAGGAGGGTGGAGAGGAGGGAAAGGAGGGAAAGGAGCCAGGAGCCGGCCAGGGCCAGACACAGTGCCCCACCTAGTGGCCAGAGCCCAGAGCTGCAGGCTTACTGGAGAGGGCACTCCCAGCCCACGTGGCTCTGGGTTTAGCCCAAAGCGGCTTAGCCACCCCACAGCAGGCGCCCCATCCACCCCTCTGCTGCAGTCCAGGCTTTGGCAAGGAGAGGCACAAACGCCGCGTCGTGGTCCCCAGGTGACAATGCAGATGCACAGGCCAGGCGCTCACTAGCACAGTGCATCCAGCCGTCACGCCCACACATCCAGGCACCGGCACCCCATGACAGACACGGCTGCCCTGCACAGGGGGGAGTAGGGATCGCAGCGTGCCCCTGCACACCGTGTGCCTGACGCATGCTCCTCACAGGACACCCGGGTTTTCTCAGGACAGAGGGAAGGGAGAGAACCTTCCCATCTTTCCAGAGGAGCCCTGCCTCTGCAGCCTCCCCAAAAGCGGGCTCCAGGGACTCCCAGAATCAGATTCCCTCCCCACCCTGGGACACCCTGTCTTATTTGAAGTGGAAGGGTACAGCAATGTAGGTGTTTAGGGAGGTTCAGGGGTGTGTGGGGTGAGTGACTACTTACTGGGTAGTGGGAGGGGTCTGGCATGAGGGCTGGCCTGCTGACTCGGAGCAGAGGAGGCATGGGGAAAGGTGGGGGTGCTCAGAGAGGGCAGACGTGGGGACTCACTTTCCTCCACCAGCTGCCTGTCTGGCCCCTTCTCTCCTCAGCTTAAGAATCCCCCCCTGAGGCCAGCAGGTGATGTGGGGGTGAAGGTGGGGACTCCCATGTGGTTGACTGCAATTCGAGGCCTGGATGTAAGGCTTGTTTTCGCACTCCTCTCTCTCCCTCTCTCTCTCTCTCTCTGGTGAATTTTAAAGTAATAATAAATAACATTTAAAAATTATTTTAAAATAAGTCAATTTAAAAAGATCTATCGCTCCCCCAGGGAGGCACCCCCAGACCACACCATCTAAGGCACACTCCTAGTTAACTTTTTTTATGTTTGATGTAGGGCACGTGCACTTGCCAAAGAGACAGAGAAAGGGAGAAACAGAGAGAAGGGAAGTGAGAAAACAGCCCCCAGGCGATGGCCAAGCCGTAACCCCTTCTCCTCCACTCCCTTCCCAGGATTCTCGGCGTGTACACACATGCCAGGCAGAGTTTCAAGCTGCCAGATTCGGGTCTTGAACACGCTGGCCCTGTGGGCTCTAGCTCCCTTAACTACCACACTACTGGCTGGCCCCCGGTCCCGGCTACCTTCTCGTGTTCTCCTTCACGGCACCCTGCACGCTCTGTCGCTATGGGCGAGGTCCTAGCTAGCCCTCTTCCCCCACTGTGAACTCGGTAAGCATGTGTCTATGCGACAGGAGTGACTTCTGCCCTCACGGACTGCCAGCCTCCCAGTGTCGAGCCCAGATCCTGGGCAGTGGGCAGTGGCCTGCTGAGCGAGGGCCGGGTGACAAGTGGCCATGGTAGGACAGGGCGGGCTACAGGCTTACCCTGGAGCAGTGGCGGATGACCGCCAGCACCTCGTCATCAGTCAGCAGCCGCCGGGCCAAGTCCCGCATGAAGGGCCCATCAGTCAGCAGCCGCCGGGCCAAGTCCCGAATGAGGGGCTGTCTGCTCTCCCAGGCCTGCACCCGCTCGTCTGCATTGGGTTGGCTGGAGGGGCTCCCAGACCTGGCAGAGAGCAGGGCCCGGCCCCGCTCCCAGTCTGCGGGCAAAACAAACGGGCATGATGAAGGAGCCAGGAGCCATCGAGGGAGGGCCGGGGCTGCCCTCAGTGGGGCTGAGCCCCAGATCAGACCGACTGAGACGGGTGCCCGGCCGACACGTATGCTCCCCACCACAGTCTTCCAGAGCGACTTCAGCAATGGAGGCCGGCCCCAGCCCCTGGGCACCCACCTGGAGCCCGACGCCAGTCTGCTCCTGGATGGAGGCTTAGCCCAGAGCCCCAGGCCTGAGCACGCGCTGTCTGGGCTGGTCTGTTTCCTACCGGAGTCCTAACACAGGTTTCCCACCATCCCCAGGTCCGTCTCTGGGAGCCCAAGATGCACCCCAATCTGTCTGCCACCCCGTTTTTCCTAGGACACCTAGCCCAGTTCTCTGGCCACCCCCAGCAGGCTGGTCTTTGGTCGCCCCCCTCATGCTGACCCTGCTGAGCCGAGCAGGGCCCCTGTTGGCCAGGCCAGAGCTGAATTACCTCGTCTCCGCCTCCAGGTGACAAACTTCTGCATGGGCCCCGTGCTCCCTGCTGTGAGGAAGAAAGAGGCTCCACTAGATGGTGGCCCTATCTGAAAGTGGAGTCTGGGAGGCCTGGGGCTGGCTGGAAGAGAGTTCAGGCTGGAAGTAGCCAGGACAGCGAGATGGAGGCCTGGCTGCGAGGGCCTGAGGTGGTACCCAGGCAAGGGCTTCGCTGGTCAGCGCTGGAGAGTTGGAACGGTTAGAGTCAGGAGAAGGTGGAGTCTGATCTCCCACTGCAGAGAACCTCAAGGACCAAGCTTGGGGCAGTACCTACCTCCAGGGGACAGGGGGGTGGGGGGGGGA
>NW_006204113.1:160418-175555 GCF_000334495.1 Tupaia belangeri chinensis
GGCAGTACCTACCTCTAGGGGACAGAGGGGGAAGGGCAGTACCTACCTCCAGGGGACAGGGGGGGGAAAGAAGAACCTTTGAAGGAGAAAGAGGAGTGGCCGGAGCCCTGGGAGCTGCAGGAAGAGAGACGGGTTGAAAGAGGGGGCTGGCCCTAATTGGAAGGGACTGTGACTCTTCCGGGACTGTCCCCTTGAGATCCCAGAAGCCCCAACTTCAGGGTGGGACAGGGCCCAGCTCCTGAGCCTCTGGTGGCTTTTGCCCACCCACATCCACTTCTCCTTCTGGGAACAGAGTTGCGATTCCCCCTGGAAACCCAGCCCACCCCTGTCTTACTCTAGGATGGGCAGGCGACCCCGCCAGCCGGAGGCACCCTCTCTCTCCCACCTCAGCATGGCTGTGGCCCCAGGCAGGCTGACAAGAGCCCACCCTGGGACTCAGCTGGAACTGTTTATGCAGAAGCCCGTCCCCTGCAGTGGCTATGCAGTAGTGGCCATCTCACCTAGCCAAAGCCCACGCCATAATGAAACGGCCCAGGGGAAGACGGAGGGGACAGAAGTCTGTGATGTTCAAGTCTCTGGACCCAGTGCCATGAGCAACTGAGGCAGGAAGTGCTTCTGAAGCCAGTTTGGGTCGAGTGAGTTGCCGTCACACGAACACCAAGGGTCGGGACTCACCGCTCTTGGTCTGGTTTAAAGTCCTCCCAGAGACAGGAGGGCCCCTCGTGAGGGGCCTTTGGAAGCCCCTGATATGAGTCCAGCCTGGGCTGGGCCCTTCTGCCTGAGCCCTGAGCTAGAAATGGTGTTGCTCAAGGATGGTTCTAGAACTGGATCAGGCTTATAGAGCTCTGGCCAGGGGAGGTCAAGCCAAATGCCCTGGGAAAAGTGTCCTGCCACCCTCCCGCCTTCACCCCATCCAGAGCAGAGCTCTCCCACCTCCCTGCTGGGCTGGGCTCCATTCGGTCCCGGGAGATGGGGAGACAGGCAGTAAGACAAGGGCCACCCCCTCCTCTGTGACCACACACACCGTCTGCGCGTCAGACAGTGCCGAGGCATTTAACTCTAATGTCCACTGCTCCTAGAGAGACAGGTAGTAGCATTGTTATTTGGTTTCTTTTCCTTTTTTTTTTTTTTTCTTTAGCTTTGCTGTAGGGCATGAGGGCTCACTAAAGAGAGACAGAGAGACACAGAGAGGCAAAGTAAGAAACCACCCCTCAGGGGGATGACCGCGCCACAAGCCCTTCTCCCGCATTCTCCTCTCAGGATTTTGGGCACACTTGCACATGTGCCCGGTGTTTCAAGTCGCTGGATCTAGGACTCAAACTGCAGCTGCCCATGTGGGAGTCCAGCGCCTTCACCACTACACCATCCGCTGCCCCCACAAACCCAGTGTGTTTTTCTTTTCCTTCCTTCCTTTCTTTCTTCTTTCTTTCTTTCTTTCTTTCTTCTTTCTTTCTTTTTTTTCTTTCTTTCTTTCTTCTTTCTTTCTTTTTTTTCTTTTCTTTTTTTTTTTTTTGCTATAGAGTGTGTGCACTCACCAGAAAGACAGAGAGAGACAGAAAGACAGAAAGCGAGAAATCACCCCCCAGGAGGGATGGCCACGCCACAATCCCTTCTCCTCCAAGCCCCAGCGTGAATTTAAGCCACTGGGTCTGGGACTCGACCGTGGTCGACTACATGGGAGTCCAGTGACATAGCCATTACGCCAACTGCTAGTCCCCCCAGTATGTTTTTCTAAGCCTCTGGACTTGAGCTGTTCAGGACTTGAACTGTGCAGTCGGCCCTGTGAGATTCAGCATCTTTATTTTTTTTAATGATCTTATTTAGCTTTATATATTTATTTATTTATTATTTTTTATTTTTTTTGGAGAGGTTTTTCACTATAGGGCGCGTGCGCTTGCCAGACAGACAGAGAAAGACATAGAGACAGAAAGCGAGAAATCACCCCCCAGGGGGGATGGTCACGCCGCGATCCCCTCTCCTCCGTTCTCCTCTTGGGATCTTGGGCACACACGCACACGCGCCTGGTGTGAGTTTTAAGCCACCAGGTCCGGGACGCAAACCACGGTCAACTACATGGGAGTCCAGCGACATAGCCATTACGCTAACTGCTGGTTTCCATAGCTTTATTTATTTAGATTTTACCAGAGAGGGACAGAGTGAGAGAGAGAGAGAAGGACAGAGAGAAAGTGAGAAAGCAGGCCGCCTGGTTGGGAACTCAAACTGCAGGTGGCCATGTGGGAGTCCAGCGCCCTTAACCACCACGCCACCTGCCAGCCCCTGGAATTCAGCATCTTAACCACCTTGCCACCAGCTGGCCCAGAAACAGGAAATATCACTCCCATTTTACTCAGGAGCAACCTGGGGCTCACAGGGGTTGACGGCAACTGGGCTGATCAGAGGCAGTGTGGGATCCCACCCAGCCCCCCTGGCAACTTCCCCTCCACCCCATCCGGCCAGCCTAGCCCCGGCTCACCTTTCTCCAGGTCCAGGCAAGGGCGGGCCTTGGCCGGGCTCCCGCTGTCCAGGGTCCAGGCCTCTCTGCACCCGTCCCCTCCTAGTCGCCCCTGCCGCCCTCCCTTGAAGAAGAGGTTCATCAGCGTCTTGGAGCGCTGCAGGGCACCCTTCTCCCCAGGGAACCCAGACTTCTCCTTCTTCCGCTGCTTCTTCTCCTCTGCAGACACGAGGGAGCACCCAGGGGGCTGGAGGGGTGGGCAGAAGGGAAGGACGAGGGGCAGGGGTGTAGGAAGGGGGCAGAGAGAAGGGAGAGTGGGGGTGGCAGACAGGATCTGCAGTGGTGGCGGGTGGGGTGGGAGTGGGGATCCTCTTCCAACTTTCCTAGTCCCCCCAGCCCCTAGCTGTAGCTGTGTAAGCCTTCTCCATTGAGGGTCTCTTTGAGGAGCGTGTGTGAGAGGGTGCGTGTGTGTGCATGTGTGTGCACGTGTGTGCGTGCAGGCCTGGGCTGTCTGGGATGGAGAGGCTGGGGCTGGGGCTGACTTGTGGCTCAGGGCCAATCTGAGCTGGGGGTGGGACTGAGAGGGGGTTTGGGACCAAGGACTAGTTTCAAGCTGAGCCCCGCACAGCGACTGCGCATACTCAGGTCAGGGGCCCAGGACCGGGTGTGGCAGGCTCGGGACCAGGAGCTGTGGCCAGAGTAGCATCCCACCCTCCCAACCTACCCCACAAGGTCAGGTGGCTCTGGGAGCGTGTGATGGGGGGCCGGGGCCGGCTGAGGGCCAGCAGCAGGGCCGTCTTGGGGGACTCCGAGAGTGCTGAGTCCAGGCGGCGGGCAGGCGGGGGCCCTTCGGATCGGATGGCCGTGTCCCGGAGAATGACTGTGGGCCGCACGCTGCACCAAGTCTCCACGCGGCCCCCCACGTCAGGGTCGGTCTGCATGGCGGTGTCCGCGCGTCCCCAGCCTGGGCCGGGACTGCCCAGCTCCTCCGGCCCCAGGCAGACATCCAGGCAGCCGGAGGGCAGGGAGCCCGAGCTGTAGGGGGCGCTGGAGGCACACGAGGAGACGCTGGAGCTGCTCTCGGAGGCGGGGGACAGCTGCTGCAGCACCCCGTTGCTCACTGCGGGGGCAGCGGGGAAGGCGGGGCTCAGGGTCTGGCCCTGCAGGCGTCAGATCACCCCTGCGCTTGCGCTTTGGGGTTAGAACACAGGGCCTAGGGAAGCAGCGGCTGCTCCGAAGACTGCCGCTGACTGGTGGGGAGGTCTGGGGGTCACTTCTTGATTCTCCCTCTGGGACTCCCCACATTAGGAGACATTAGGAGAGCCTGGAATTGAATCTGCAGCTTCCCAGAGGGGAGCCCAGAAACGGCTCCCGGCATGGCTACTGCCCCAAGAGGATCTGGGTCTCCTGCCTTTTCTTCTTTTTTTTTGGAGAGGTTTTTTTTTGCTATAGGGCGCTTGCACTAACCAGACAGACAGAGCAGACAAAGAGACAGAAAGTGATAAATCCCCCCCCCAGGAGGGTTGGCCACACCTCAATCCCCTCTCCTCCATTCTCCTCTCAGGGTCGTGGGCACGCACGTACACGCACCTGGCGTGAGTTTAAGCCACTGGGTCCGGGACTCGAACCATGGTTGACTACGTTGGAGTCCAGCGACATAGCCATTACACTAACTGCTGGTCTCTCCTGCCTTTTCTTCATTCAGAGATTGGGGCCCCACCCCAGGGTCTCAGTCCTTTCCCTCCAACCTTGAGGGCCCAAGCCACTTACGGCGGTCCAGCCAGCAGTACTCAGAGACCATCTCCTTGTAGGCGGGGTAGCGGCCGGTCTCCTGGGGCGGAAGACAGGCATAGGAGCAAGCGGGGAGCACGAGAGTAAGGAAGGTAAAAACGGGAGGGCAAGGGAGAGAAGCAAGTTTTTCAACCCGATCTCTCTCCTCCAAGTTCATCGTGCTCTGGCCACACGATTTCCAAGTTCCTCTGTACCTCAGGGTCTTCGCACTCGCTACTCCACTGCTGGGATTCTCTTCCTTCGGCCCGGCGCGTGACCAACTCCTTGTTCTCCACTCAGCTCATGAGGCCTGCCCTGACATCCCGGTGCAGGCGCCTTCCTAAATCTCACCACCCTCCTGTTAGTTTCCTTTAGCACTTCTCACAACCTGCCAGCATCCGGCTTATCTGACACAGTGGCAGAGACCCTGTCTGTCCTGTTCACTGTTGTGCCCCAGGACCTGGCAGAGTGGCCAGCATGCGGTAAATGGGGCCAGCGGTGGCATGGAGGTTCAGGAGCCTGGATCCCACATGGCTGACTGCACGGTTCGAGTCCTAGACCTAGCAATGTTTGCATGCCCCAAATCTTGAGAGAACGGAGAAGGGACTGCAAGGCAGCTGTCTCCCCTGGGAGGGACTTTCTCACTCACCGCCCCCACCTCTCTCTGGTCAGTGCACACACCTTACAGTAAATTTTAAAAATATGTTGTAATGAATGGGGACCAGCAGTTAGTGTAATGGCTCTGTCACTGGACTCCAATGTAATCGACCGTGGTTCAAGTCCTGGACCTGGTGGCTTAAACTCATACCAGGCTTGTGTGGGTGCGTGCCCAAGATCCCGAGAGGAGAATGGAGGAGAAGGGATTGCGGCGTGGCCATCCTCCCTTGGGGGTGATTTCTCGCTTTCTGTTTCTCTGTCTCTTTCTCTCTTTCTGGCAAGCACACAAGCCCTATAGCAAAAACCTCTCCAAAAAAAAAAAAAAAACTGTAATGAATGAATGAGAGGCAGAGCAAGTGAGAAGGGGTGTTTGGGGTCATTTGAGAGCAAGGAACGGGAGAAAAGGGGCTGGGAGAGGGGGAACTGAGGTGCTGGGAGGGAAAGCCAAGGAGGCACTGAACCATGCACGGGGAAGGAGTGGGCGGAGCCGGGGCCAGGACTGGGGCTGCCTCCCTGGAGCAGGGTGAGAGGACCCAAGACCCGGAGACCCCGTGAATAAGGAATGCGGCCGCCTCCTCTGAAATCCACCTCCTGCCCCAGCCCAGGCTCCCTGGCTCTGTGGCCTGAGGATGCCCACAACCAGGTTCTGCCAAAACCATGGCCATTCCCACCCTTCGGGGCAGGACACGTGCTCCTTCCAGCCCCAGGCCTGGCACCATTCACAAGTAGAGGTGCTACAGTGGCCGTCGGGGGGCGACCTGCTTCTAACCAGCTGAGGATCTGACTGGCGTGTGAGTTCCTTGGCCTCTCTGGGCCTCAGTTTCTTCTATAAATTAAGAGAAGGAGGACAAGGCCTGGCCTGCTGACCCTGGCCGGTGCTGCAGAGACATAGTGAACTGCAGCAAGTCGACCTCACTAAGTGCCGGGGTGGTGGGGAGTCCCCCTCTATACCGGCCTGGCCTGACTCCCACAGACCTGCCCACCTTGACTGTCAGCATGATGTGCGTCTGGCCCTTCAGCACCTCCACCGCCTGGCTGTGGCTGATGTCGTCGAACCTGACGCCGTTGGCCGCCAGGACCTGGTCTCCCACCCTGATGCCGTTCTCCTCCGCCAGCCCACCATGGTCCACCCTGGGGCCAGACAGGCGTCAATCTGAAGGGCCTTGGCCCGCCCTCTCCTGCCCCTTCCAGACCCCCACAGGTGGGCACCCTGACCTGGCCTGGTGGTGCCCACCCCTCCGCAGGCGGCACTCCTGGCCTTGGCCTGCACTTGGACAGGGACTTGGCCAGGCCACCCCTGCCACGCCCCTCCTCTGCCCTCACTTGGACACGTAGATGCCCAGACCGAACTCCTTGCCGCCGCGGATGTTGAAGCCCAGGCAGAAGTCGTCGGACGTGGTGTAGAGGTGCACGATGCGCCGCGCGCCCGCCTCGGAGCTGCTGTCGGAGGCCGCGGAGCCGCTCTTCTCCACCACCAGCCGCCGGTTCACCACGTCCACCCTGGGACACCGGCAAGGGGCCCTCAGCCAGGAACGGCCAGCCGCCGCCACCCTGCAGCCCTGACAACTGCATGGGAAAGGCGCCTTTGGGGGCCTCCCCAGGCCCGGAACCTTCAGGGAGGGGGTGGAAGGAGGTTGCATGGAATCTGGGAACCGCCCTAAGCTCCCAGCAGTAGGGGGCAGGACTGTCGGTGGGGCTGAGACCCTCATTTCAAGGCGGGCCTGAGGATCCCTGTGTTTCTGGCGCCCGGGAGAGCAGGGGCCCCTCCTGCCCGCGGGCTCTGCTCACCACGTGGTCTTCTCCTTGGAGAACTTGATGCCCGGCACCCGGCCCATGCGCCGCACCATCATGTGCAGGCGGCCGCTGCCCGTGAGCACCTTCACGGCGCTGCCCATCGTGGTGCTCTCCAGGCTCAGCCCGTTCACCTCCGTGATCTTGTCCCCCACGCACAGGCCGGCCCGCTCTGCACCGGGAGAGGGCGCTGGCGTGGCGCTGTCGACTCCCTGGCCTGGCGCAGCCGCCCCCAGCGGAGCGTTCCCCCAGAGCAGAGGCTATTAGGCCAGGATCTTCCCTTCACCCACTCTGCCCCCAGCCCTGACAGCATCCCCTGCCTCTCACTGAGGTGGCATCAAGGCCCCCTCGAGGGTCCACTCACCCGCACTGCTGCCCTCCTCCACTTTGCTGACGAAGATGCCCAGGCCGTGCTCCGAGCCCCCTCGCACGCTGAACCCCAGCCTCCCCGCAGGGCTCTTCTCCACCCGGACCGCGTGGATGATGTCACTTTCGTCACTGTTGGCTGTGGAGACCAGGAGATAGCAGCACCCCGTTCGTGCTGGGCACCGAGGGTCTCTGGATTCCCCAATGTGGGGCCAAAAAGGCTGAGTTGCTGATAGGGACAGAAGTCTGACTGCTTTTTCCTATTTTTCCAAAATCCTTTCCAGACGGCCTAGAGGGAGTCATGCCCACAGATGCTGACAGACCATTTGGGTCCATTGGTAACACTATTCTTCCCACATCCTGCCCCCGGCATGGTACTGGAGTGTCTCTGTGACATGGATTAAGCGTCTTTGTCACTGTTAAAGTACGCTCCTTTCTGATCCCAGCAACCTTCCTTTTCCAATCACCACCCTAAAAGCTGTGAACCCCCCCATAACCTACAAGCCCCCCACTCCCTCGCATATCCCGCCTTTTGGGGCTGGACCAATGGAAAATGTTACTAAATTCCAAACTCTGTCTCTTTCTCCAAAATCAAATCAAAGGAGCCCCTATACCTGATTGCCCTGACAGACAGGCATGTTTTGCCTCTCCTCTGGCCTAGGTTACTCATTCTGCTTAGAAATAATCCGCATTGATTACTGTTTTTACAGAGTTGGTTATTTTCCGTTGACACTGGGCACCTACGACCCTAAGTGGGGTGAAGGGGTGCCAACTTCTAAGTCCCCTCTAGGTGAACTGGACCATGGGCCGGGAAGGAGGTGGGAGCGGGGAGGACAGCAGGGCAGGACTCCATGCCGGAACACAGCGCTCTTCTCGTGTGGTGTGGTGTGTGCACGAACGCTTCCTGGCCTTCACATGCTCACTGGCCTGGGGCAGGTCAGTTCCTAAAATTCCTGCCACTCTGTAGGTCAGATGGACAGAAAAGCAGGCTGAAGAATCCTTTCTAGGGCTGGTCCTGTGGTGCAGGGTTAAGTGCTATCCGTGGAGAGCTGGATCCCACATGGGTGCCTGTGGTTTGAATCCCAGCCCCAGTGGTTTGAAACGCACAGGGCACATGCCTGGGTATACATGTCCTAAATCCTGATGGGATGGGAAAATGGAGGAAAAAGGACTGTGGTGTGATCACATCCCACTGAGGGTGCTTTCTCTCTCTCTGCAGCGAGCGCACATGCCCACTGGCAAAAGCAAACAAACAGAAGACCTTTCCATTATGGCACACAGTTGAGGACGTCTGGGCTCTTCAGCTTGCAGCAGAAATGAATGTAATAGCTCTGTTTTCTTTCTTTTCTTCTTCTTTTTTTTTTTTTTTAAGAGAGAGATTTTTGCTGTAGGGCACATGCACTCACTGGAGAGCTAGAGAGAGACAGAGAGACAGAAAGCAAGAAACCACCCCCCCAGGGTAGAGGGGCACTCACAATCCCTTCGCCATTCTCCCCTCAAGATCCTGGGCACGCATGTGCATGCTCCTGGCATGAGTTTTAAGCCGCCAGGTCTGAAACTCAAACCATAGACAATTGTGTGGGAGTCCAACAACAACCATTACACCATCTGCTGGTCCCATCTATTTTCTTTCTTTTTTTAAAAAAGAACTATTTATTTAATATGATTCATTATTATTACTTCTTAAAAATTTGCTATAGGGCATACAAGCTCACCAGAAAGAGAAAGAGAGGGAAAGTAAGAAAGCAAGCTGCCATGTCCGAGACTCGAACTGCAGTCAACCATGTAGGAGTCAAGCACCTCAACCACCACACCACCTGCTGGCCCCTATTACCTCTATTTTCAAATAGAAGTGGAACCTTCCTGCAGAAGACATTAACATTTCTGTCTAAGTAACCTGGAGGGGGCAGAACAAGCCCACTTAGTGGCTTGGCAAGGGCAGATTTTGTCAGGAAAAACTTCCTAAAACATTCAGCTGGCAGACAACAGATGGGTTTCCTGGGGCTGACGGTGAGCCTCAAGTCTTTGGAGGCAGGCAAGCTGAGACCTGGTAAAGCCCTGTATCGGGTGTTATGGAAGAATCCCTGAGGCTCGGAGATCAGGGCTCTAGAAACGACCTGGCTACACGAGGAGGGAGCCCCCCCCCCACACCGAGCTGCAAATGTGCACAGGGCCCAGGGTAGGCCCCTCGGTCAGTGCTGGGGACGTCAGAGGGGAGGGGTCCTTGGGGCTGGAGTTGAGAAGGTCAGAGAACTAGGATGGGTGGGGGGGCACTAGTGGAATGGCAAGAGTGAGGCTCAGAGTGGAGCCCTGAGGTTAGAGAAAATGAGAAGACTACAAGGGTAAATGGGGTTCCAGGTGAGAAGGTGAGATTTTTCCTAGGGCAAGGCTCTAGAGGTGTTTGAGAGGGAGAAATCACACACACACACACACACACACACACACACACAGCAGATACTTCACCTTGATCTAACAAATCAGGTTACAAGGTGATGCTGAACAGCTCAGAGTCATCCCCAAGGGCTGCCCGTGGGCAAGGAGGGTGAGGACAGACAGCAATCCTGGCAATCCTGGGGCTTCCTGGCTGAGAATGTTTACACAGATCTCAGGGCCCTTCCCGCCTCAGTCCTGGAGTGTTTTGCTCCCCTCCCCCAGTCCTCTGTCTCCTTAGTCCCTCCCTGGGCCTTCTTAGGACCCAGGGCCAGGGGTCGTCAAATCAGAAGCCAGGAACTTGCAAGGATGGCCGAAGATACCTACCCTCGGGGTCCTAGCCTGGGCCCCAACCTTCCCCCACCCTCCCGCAGCAGCCTCCTGCCTAGCCCGGTGCATTCTTCCCTGGCAGCGAGACCACGCCTGCCTGCCTGCCCCAACTAACCATGACGAGGGGACCCTCCCTGGCTGCTAGAGAAACTCCAAACTCCGCCCCATGCCCTCTAGGCCCTCCATGGGCCTTCCCCAGCCTGCTCTGTCCTCACCTCTGGCCACTCTCCCTTCCCTGGGGCTGAGCTGTGGCCACAGTGACCTCCTACCCCATTCTCATATAAGCCATTCAGTGCCCTCCAACACCCCCCAGGCAATACCCTTGCCCAGACCTTCCTCATTCCCCTCCTGCTGACACCACTTCCTCAGAGAAGCCTTCCTGGACTACCTTAAGTCCCTTCCTGAGCCAGCAGGTGGTGTGGTGGTTAAGGCACTGGATCCCACATGGCAGACTTCATGGTTCAAGCTCTGGACCTGGCAGCTTGAAATCACGCTGGGCATCTGTGTGTGCATGGCCCGAATTCAGAGAGAATGGAGGAAAAGGGAGTGCAGCATGGCCATCTCCCCTGGGAATCCACGCGGGATTTCTCACTCTCTCTTTCTCTCTCTCTCTCTCTCTGTTTCTCTCCCTAGTGAGCACCGGTGTCCTATGACAAAAATCTAAAAAAAAAAAGTCCTTGTTTCCTCACATTGGTTCCTATTCTCAAAATGTGGTGCCCAGACCAACAGCGTCAGTATTATCTGACAGCTTGTTAAAAATGTGAATTCCTGGTCTTTGTAACAGACCCACAAGACCAGCAGCCCTGGGAGTGAGGCTGTGACCCGTCCTTTCATAAAAGCCCTCCAGGCAATCCGCATGCACTTTGAGTTTGAGACCCACAACTCTGTCACCACATCCAAACGGTTCCCCTCGGGATTCTTACCAACCTTTATCATTATTTGCTTAGTTGCGTGTTATTTCTTTCTTTCTTTTTCTTTTTTTTTTTTTAGTATTTTAAAAAATAATTATTTAATTTATTTATCATTTAAAATTTTTCACCTCCTCAGTGTTTCTCCTCTTTTAAAGGGTTAAGGACGCTGGACTCCCACATCGCTGACTGAGGTTCGAGTCCTGGAACTGGTGGCTTGCTTACTCACTTTCTCTCTCTCTGTCTCACTCTGTCCCTCTCTGATCAAATTAAAAATGATAAATAAATAAATGAATAAAATTAAATAAAAGTTTAATAAAAATTTTAAAATAAAAAGACAGAGTGGGAAAGCAAGCCACCAGGTCCAGGACTTGAACCACGGTTGGCTGTGTGTGCGTCCAGTGTCTCAACCACCGTGCCAACTGCTGGCCCCGTTTCTCCCTTTCCAGTTACGTTATTCCTCTGAGTGGTCCTAACTAGTGATGGGAGGCAGGGGTCCTGGGCTGCTGTGATTTGGAGATGCCTGTGCCCAGGCAGAGGGGAGGACTCCGAGCTCAAAGGCTCCCAGCCAGGTAATCAGAGCAATGGCCGGTCCTTCCGGGGCTTGGAGGTGGTGCTCCTGTGGCTGCACAGAGGCACCAGGTGAGACACTAGGAGCAAGCAATGGGGGGGACTTCTGGGAGCTCTTCAGAGGGACAGTAGAAATAGCGCTTGCTTCATAAACGGACCGTGTGTGTGTGTGTGTGTGTGTGTGTGTGTGTGTGTGTTGGGGGTTTGTCACATAGTTTCTTTCATAGACTGGGACTAACTAGGGCAGTGTCACAGTGTCTGCCTTTTCTGAACCCTGTCCCAGTGTCTCTTAGCTCCTCCTGGAACTTTTTAAAAATTTTTTTATTTATTTATTTTTAGAGAGATTTTTGCTACAGGGTGCATATACTTGCTCACCGGAGAGACAGAGAGGCAGAAAGCAAGAAATCATCCCCCATTTGGGATGGTCATGCTGCAATCCCTTCTCCCCCATTCTCTTCTCGGGATCTTGGGCATGCACGCACATCCGCCCAGTCTGAGTTTTAAGCTGGCGGGTCTGGGACTCGAACCACAGCTGGCTATGTGGGAGTCCAGTGAAGTAATTCTTATGCCATCTGCTGATCCCTCCTAGAATTTTTGCTCCCTGACCAGAGTGACAGTGTGACCCTCCACAGCGCCCTGCTGCTCCCCTGAGGAGGTGAATATGCTGGGTGGGTGGAGGAAAGCCTGCTCCCTGGGAAACACGCCCCCCTGCCTGTGCTCTGGGGAAGGGACCCAAGATGCCCTGGCTCAGAGGGAAGGAGGAGCAGAGCCCAAACAGCCCAGTGTGCGATTCAGCCAGGGAAGCCCTGCTGGCTCAGCTTGAGGAGAGGAGCTGCAGATATTCATCTGGTCCTGCCCACAGAGGCCTAGACCCAGGGGCCCCACTCCCCTGCTGTCATTCAAGGTCTAGTCTTGCTCACCAGCTCTGGGTCGTCTCACATCTGTCACTTCAGCCAGGCTGTCTCCTAAGTGCCTGCCCGGCTGTGCTCCATGCTTTCCACCTCAGCTCTGGTGGGTGAGAGCCCCACCCCTTTCCAGCCACCTCCATCTGTTCTGGCTGCTCTGTCCCTGTGTCCCCAGCCCCTGCGGCAGTACATTTCTGGAAGGGAAGGGTTGAGCCTGTCTTGTTCTAGGCCACCTGCAGGAGTACTCGGGCTGGTATGGAATTGGTGAACGACGAAGCAGCAGAGAGCAACTCCACCAGCCTAGGTCTTCTCTTCCACCTCTCAGGTCGCCAGTCCTGGGGCTCCCTCCCCGACCCTCAACCCTCCCATTCTTCTCTTTTTCTGAGCATTTGCTGAACTACCTTTTTTCTCAACTTGCAACTAAAACCTTTAGTTCAGTCTGGCACCTGGGCACTGACTCCTGCAGCCCAAGGCAGAGGTGGTCACAGAAGACACTGGAGGTCCATGGAGGATGTCCTTCTCCATCCAGCTCTACCTTCCCCCACCCCAAGGGCATACCCAGATGGATCTGGAGAAAGCAGAGTCCATGGGCCGGAGGGGCTTATTTCAATTGCTGCCTAGCTCCATGGGTGCTAGTATACCTCCCACCACCGCCAGCCCCCAACACACACACACACACACACACACACACACACACACAAGCACTCTGGGCCTTCCCTGGGCACCATGCTCCTATCTCCCGCTCTGACCGTTCTACAGTCTGGAATCCTAAGGGACTGGCCCCAGAAGAGGCAAGGGTAGGTGAGGAAGGGTGTATGGTTTCCCAAAGGCCCCTCCCGGGCTCCAGCTTCCCCTAGACCCCCATCTCTTGAGTTCCCCTTCCCTTCTAAGTCTCTGCCTCCTCCTACATAGTTACCTTTCTTCAACCCCCACCCTCCCATCCAGTGTCCGGCCCCGCCCCACCTTCGATGGGGGAGTTGATGAGGGTGACTCTCCCCATGGGCAAAGGGGGCGCCCATCCCCCAGCCGCTGCTGCTTCCTCAGCAGGTATCGCGTTGCGGTGGAGCCCGAGTCGCTGCCCAGGTGGCCTCGGGAGGAGAGGGAGCTCAGAGAGCCGGAGCTGAGGTCTCCTAAGCCCAGTGGGTCGAAGCCCACCGCAAAACCGTGGGCCATGGTGCTGGGCGGGGCGGCGCCCTACACGTCCGGAAGGAGCCTGCGAGCGGTGCGGACACAGGCTGGGAGCTCCATGAGCTTCTGGGCAGGGCTCAGCCTCTGAGTCCGGGAGCCCCACACTTGCGCTGCCCCGGGAGTGTGCGCTACAGGCCTGGGCACGGAGAGAGGGCGTTGGGGAGGGTGTGACTGCTGCCCCTACTGCCCTCCAGAACTTCCACCCGGCCCATGCACCTGTAGCACCCGCGGCCAGAGAACTGCCGGGTCCAGGCACTAGCGCGGACTTTCGGAGCCGCTGCTCAGACGAAGAGGGTGGGAACCTCTGGCTCGCTCCTTGTTCCTGCTCTCAGCTGAGCCATCTACTCCTGTCCCCAGGCCACAGTAGAGGCTGAGAGACGGAATAGGATTATTGGTCCTGGGGCTTCAAGCGGCGTGGGTCAGAACTGTTCGTTGCATCACTTCTGTGTATGCAAGTAAGGGTCCGGGCCTTGGGGGCAAGACTTCAAGACATGCGGCAGCTTCAGCCAAGCCCCCAAAGACTCCCAGGCCCCCAGAGTTCCGCGGGCCAAGGTGGCTGCTTCTGGTCTAAAGAGGTTGCAGGAATCTGTCCCCAGCATGGGGTGGAAGAATCTGCCCCGGAAGATCCCAAACATCACCCACAAAGCCCTGGCCCAAGTCCTCCAGAGGAGTTCTGAGCCCCAGAACGCAGCACCCACCCGCTTCTCGGCCCTCAAGCTCCCCACCTTTCAAGTTTGGCCCCCCTCACCTGCTCGCTGGTGCGGCCGCCGCTGGCCTCGCAACGCCCGCGGGCTCGAGCGAATGCTGCAGCTGCGGAAGCCCCGCCTACGCTCCGCCCGGGCTGCGGGAATAGGGCCGGCCTGAGCAGCCCCGGGCTTCCATTGGCCAGTGGAGCCGCCAGTCACGCCCTCCTCACACCTCCTTTGAGCTACCGGGACAACCCCTTGCCTCTAGGCCCGGGTCTGCAGGATTCTACCAGCTCTCGGTACCAGTTCTGACGCTCCGCCCAGCCACGCCAACTTAGGGCTTGTCTTCCTCCAGCTAGAACCCTGTCTTTTCTGGGCCAAGCCAGCTACCGGGGCTGTTGGAATACCATCCCTCGCTGTTGCCCCTGGGGCCTCGGTGGGGGAATGTCACCAGAGCAGAGCCCGGCGTGAGCCTGCTATGAGCCTGAAGATGGGCTGGCGTCCGGGTGTGCTCTGCGGGGTGACTGGTGAGTTGTGAGTGTTGTGTGTGATGCTTTCACGCGCACCCTCCCTTCTATGTCAGGACACTCAGCCCTGGAAAGGCCGCAGGGCGGGGCAGCTGGTCCCAGGACACTATCGGAGTGTCTAGGGGAATCTCCGGGGACTTGGCTGCAGCTGACGCTTGTCCAGATTCCTGCTCTGGAGACCTGTCCCTTGGGTCCGGTCGGAACCGGCCTCCGCTTCGATGCGCTCGCTCGGATGGAGACCTAGGTCTCTGAGCCTCCTGCCCTTCACATCCCAGGGTTTGAGGCCACGGTCTGCGGTGCAGAGGATGGGGGTGTACGGAAACGAGGAACACAGCGGAGCTAGGGTTGAGAAAGCAGGGAGAGAGCTGGGAGTACAGGGGCCACAGGAATGGCAGAAACCGGGCTGCGAAGGGATATGAATGTCCAGGTGCTTCGAGAGAAGCTTTCGGGGACTGGATAGGCGCTCAGGGGCTGAGCCAGCAGAGGCCATTGCCAAGGCAGTCATCGAGTAAACAAGCCGGTAACCCGAGTCCCTGCGGGGCCAGCCACCGAGGACC
>NW_006204113.1:175878-184510 GCF_000334495.1 Tupaia belangeri chinensis
CTTCCCAAACGCCACCCCCGCCCCCAGGTTCTGCCAATCCGGGCCCTACCGGCAGAAGCGCCTAGAAAGCCCCCGCCCCCCGGCTAGTTGGCGTCACGCGTGACGTCCCGCGTGATGGTTGGGAGGGCTGGAAGGCAGGTCTGAGAGCCGCCGAGGTGGAACCGCGGAAATCGTGAGTGCTCGCTGCCCCGAGCCGGCTCGGCAGTCCCGAGCTGGTGAAGGCCTGCGTGGAAAGGCGCGCTCTGTCCTGTCGGATTCAGTCTGTCCGGCTCTCTGGCTGTCTGGAGGTTGGCGCGGGGTCAGTGGGGGGACGTCAGGGTGGGGCTCTGTATGATCACAAATTCAAGTCTGCAGCCCATGGATGTGGGTAGTGTGTGTGTAACGGTCTTTTGTGGGCCAGTGTCTACAGGGTGTGTGCACCGCGTTTGTATGTCTAGGTAGTGGCGCATGGCGGTGCCTTTGTGTGTGGGTATGTGAGTGTGAGAGAGAGAAGAGGGTGTTCCTGCCCATGAAGGAGGAAGTGTGGGCTGGAGAGGATTAGTCATTCTGCAGGATTTTGCCCAATGCAGCCAGATGGCTGCTGGAGCTGTCTGCGTTGCACCCTGCAGGGTGTGTCCACTGGATCCTGCCCTGTTCTGTAGGCCGGTGGCTCAGAGAGAGGTGGATGGGTGTCTGTGCCAGCCCTGCCCAGCCAGGGCACAGGGAGAGTGTGGTCATTCAGCGTGGACGTAAGAAAATGCATTTGGAGAAGAGGCCTGAGCATGTGCCACACACACACACACACACACACACTCACGGCTGACATCAGAATCCCCCGATCGAGATCTGGAACAGATAAGTCCTGGGGTGGCTCTGAGTCTGCTCTCCTCCAATCCGGAACTGGAGTGTGGGAATGTCTTAACAGCCTTGGGGGTTTGTGTCTAGGTCTTAGGGCAGCCGCACCTGAAACTGACAGGCGTGTGGATGTGTAACGCAGAGGGTGCGTGTTGTGTCCCTGGAGCAGTGCGCAGCCGCGGGGAGCTAGCGCTCATGCGTCAGCCACACACGTGCGTCCTCACTCGTGAGAATCCGCACCGGCAGAGCACAGAGACACCTGCTTTCCTGGTTCTGGTCTTCCCTCCCTCTCCTGATTGGCCGCAGCTCCCTTGGCCAGACATGGCTGGGAAACAGCTCCTCCCCTCACCCTTGCTTGCCTACCTGAGTCACCTTGAGCTCTTTTTTTCTTCCTTCTGTAGTTTATTTACTTATTTCTTCCATGGGAGACTGGCACCCCACAGGGCTTCAGGCATTCTCGGTCACCCTAGGTCACAGGCATGCTTGCTCCTGGCCTGTGCAGGGAGGTTCTGGGATGCGCACCCAGGATCCGGGTCCAGTCTCATGGCACTACAACACTGCCTGGATCCACCCAAGTTCTTGCAGGGGCTGGTGACAGGCTCAGGGACAGGTGGGTTCAGGATCCCCCAAATTTCCCTCAGATGGATATCTTTTGTTTCCTAAACATTTTATTTTATTTGTTATTATTATTTTTTTTAGAGGTTTTTGCTATAGGGCGCGTGCGCTCACCAGACAGACAGAGAGAGACAGGGAGACAGAAAGCAAGAAATCACCCCCCAGGGGGATGGCCATGCTGCAGTCTCTTCTCCTCCATTGTCCTTTCAGGATCTTGGGCACGCATGCACACGCACCCGGCATGAGTTTTAAGCCACCGGGTCCGGGACGCGAACCATGGTCGACTACATGGGAGTCCAGCGACATAGCCATTACGCTAACTGCTGGTCCCTATTTGTTATTATTATCATTTTTAATTTGATTAGAGGTGGGGGGAGTGAGAAAGCAAGCTGCCAGGTCCGGAGCTCGAACTACTGTCAGCCATGTGGGAGTCCAGCACGTCAACCACTGTGCCACTTGCTGGCCCCTCAAATGGCACTCTTAAATGCCCACCCCCCTTGGAGTCCTCTGACTCTTGCCCCTGCCCTGCAGAAAATGGGTGCATTGCCCTTAGACATCAACATCCAGGAACCTCGCTGGGACCAAAGCACTTTCCTGGGCAGAGCCCGGCACTTCTTCACTGTTACTGACCCCCGAAATCTGCTGCTGTCTGGGGCGCAGCTAGAAGCTTCACGGAGCATCGTGCAGAACTACAGGTGACCCTCGCATCTGACCCTGGACCCCAGGTCTCGTCCCCTGCAGTGATATAGCATGGTCTGTACCTGCCTCCTGCAGGGTGAGAGTGGCTGGGCCCGCTCCTCCTCCCCTGCACTCTCCGTCCTGTCTGCTGGCAGTCCTGCCCACCCCCACCCTGTGGGTCCTGGCCTCACAGACAACCATGGCCCTGAG
This sequence comes from Tupaia belangeri chinensis, assembly GCF_000334495.1. Lineage (NCBI taxonomy): Eukaryota > Metazoa > Chordata > Mammalia > Scandentia > Tupaiidae > Tupaia > Tupaia belangeri. The sequence goes on from NW_006204113.1 coordinate 178,216, forward strand.
CTTTAACCCCAAGGATTTCGGGGCATTTGGGTTGAGGATGTGACAGTGAGAGACTGCTTTGTGCCTCACAAACCCTCCTCAGGGCCAGTCCCTCCTGGGCCACCCTCTGCAAGGACTGAGGGGCTCTAAGTAGAGCCCTCAGGCAGTAGGAGGGCATCCCCCCTTCTCCCCAGGGTGGGGGGCACTTGCATGTCCCACTGGAAACCATCATCACTTATAACCCAACATTTGGCAGAGACAGAGGACGATCCTGTGTGTGGCTAGAAAGGAAAGAAAAATGGGATCCTCTGCTCCCGGGAAGTTTTGGCCCTCCATCCCCCAGAGACAAGGAGCTCCTTGATCTGAGATTGGGGCTACTGCCTGGCCTTCTGCCCAGATTCCTCTGAGCTGGGCAGGCAGGGGCCAGGACAGGAGCTACTCCCCCGTGAATAGCCTGTCTGCTCCTTGCCAACTTCTGCAGGGCAGGCGTGGTGACCCCAGGGCTGACGGAGGACCAGCTGTGGAGGGCCAAGTATGTGTATGACTCTGCGTTCCACCCGGACACGGGGGAGAAGGTGGTCCTGATCGGCCGCATGTCCGCCCAGGTGCCCATGAACATGACCATCACCGGCTGCATGCTCACCTTCTACAGGCAGGTCTCGGCCCATGGCCCGCCACGAGTGCTCTGAGCTAACACATGGCTTGGTGACCAGTTCTTGCTCCTAGGACAATCGGGGCGGAGAATAGTGGGGGGTGGGGTGAGAGCTAGTGTTAGCATCTCTTCCATCTCTCAGAACCCAGCCTCGGGATCCTCCTGCCCCAGAGACTGTGTATGGGTGTGGGTGCAGGCAGGGGCTGACCTAGAGCCATCGCCTGGGTTCCTCCTAGGGCTTGGGAATAACCTTTGGGGTTTCATTATAGGGGCCCGAGGATGAAGGACACTATAGGGGTGCACAAGTAAATGTCTTTGTTCCCTCAGGAAGACCCCGACCGTGGTGTTCTGGCAGTGGGTGAATCAGTCCTTCAATGCTGTCGTTAACTACTCCAACCGCAGTGGCGACGCTCCCATCACCGTGGGGTGAGAGCTAGTCCCCAGAAGAGCTGCGGTGCTCTGGGGCCCTCTCCTCCCAGCCCCGTGACCCTCCTTTCACTCCTGTTCCTGGTGACCGTGCACCCAGTGGTTCAGCTCGCCAGCCTACCTGCATTCCCTAATGAGGGCATGAGGTCTTACTGTGCATGTTTTAGGGGGCCCACTTCTCTTCGAAGGGAGAGACTGGGGCTTCCAGACAAGTGTGCCCTGGAGCTGGGGGGAGGTGTCTGCGTGAGGTCGCCGTCCTCAGGCCCAGGACTGAGTATTTGACAGGTCCCTAAAGGGAAGAGCCCATGCTGGACTCCTCGCCCCTCCCTGTGACCTGGCTCTTCCATCCACAGGCAGCTAGGGACAGCCTACGTGAGTGCCACCACCGGGGCAGTGGCCACAGCCTTGGGACTCAAATCCCTCACCAAGGTAAAGCCCCCCACTCCACTAGCTCCCTACTCACCACCCCTCCAGCCCTGCCTACAGGCTGGCGTCTCTCTCCCCAGAGTCCCTCCCCACCCTGTGGCCCCCGGGCCTCTCAACAGCACCCTTCCTTCTCCAGCACCTGCCCCCACTCGTGGGCAGGTTCGTGCCCTTTGCAGCTGTGGCTGCTGCCAACTGCATCAACATCCCCCTGATGAGACAGAGGTGAGTGGCCCCGATCCTGGTGCCTGCCCTGGGGTGCCTGCCCCACGCTGTCCACCACGCAGACCCCACAGTGGGGCTGCTCCTCTCCCCAGACACGGGCCTGTCTCAGCCTGACCCTGGGATCTGGGCTGGGAGAGCCACGCTGAGTCTAGGCTGTGCACTGGGGCATTGCAGGTGGGATTGGGGCCTGTGATCAGACCCTAACCACCAGCCTTCCCTAGGGAGCTGCAGGTGGGCATCCCAGTGACTGACGAGGCGGGCCAGAGGCTTGGCTACTCGGTGACCGCAGCCAAGCAGGGCATCTTCCAGGTGGTGATATCGAGAATCTGCATGGCAATCCCTGCCATGGGTGAGGCCGGGTGGCTGTGGGGTGGGGGGCACGTGAGGGTCTGATGGGGGTGACGGTTCTTGGGAGTTTTCGAGGACTCTAAGGGCAGTAAGACTTTGGTGAGGAGGGGGAGTACAGAGGGGGGTCCTCTATTCCTTAGGGTTCCCAACTTTGACTCCACTAACTCCCTCCTCCCTGCCCTGCTCTGCCCTCAGCCATTCCCCCCCTGATCATGGACCGTCTGGAGAAGAAAGACTTCCTGAAGGTAGGCAGCTCTCACCTCTCCCATCCTGAAGTGGTGGCGGCCAGGAGAAGTGGCCAGTCCCCAGCCCCAGCCTGGCCTAGATCTAAGACGTGCCACCCTTTCTCCTTCCCCTGCCCCCTTTCAGTTACTCAGCAACAGCTGGGCTCCCAGTGGTGAAGGAGCTCGGAGGAAGCAGGAGGGGACTGGTGGGGGGCAGTGGTTTCTGTCCTGGAGGGATCACCCTGGAGGCCTCTGACACCCACAGGATGGACTGTGACAGTCGCACTTGTACTCACACTGCAGCCCCTGACAGCCACACACACACACACACACACACACACATGTGTGCACACGAGCATATATGGGCAGGACAAGGGAATCAAGGTACTGAAATACAAGCTCTGGTTTATTCATCAAATCACTTACTCAGAAATATTGATTGAGCATGGGACCAGCAGTTAGCGTAATGGCTATGTCATTGGACTCCATTGGACTCTCACGTAGTCGACTGTGGTTCGAGTCCTGGACCCGGTGGCTTAAAACCCACGCTGGGTGCGTGTGTGTGTGTGCCCCAAGATCCCAAGAGGAGAATGGAGGAGAAGGGATTGTGGTGTGACCATCCCCCCTGGGGGGTGATTTCTTGCTTTCTGTCTCTATGTCTCTCTCTGTCTGTCTGGCGAGTGCACGCGCCCTATAGCAAAAAAAAAAAAAAGAAAGATAAAAAAGAAATATGAGCACCAACTATGCACTGGGCAGGTTTTAGGGCTGTGGAAACAACATGAACTAGACGGTCGCGGTGCCTGTCTTCACGTTCCGGTGCAGACACCAATAAATACGACACAAGTTATGATACATACCTTGTAGGAAACCAATGGGCGGTGTAATTGAGACTAGTGAGAGAGAGCTGTTCAGACAGGGTGATCGGAAAAGGGGTCTCGGGCCAGCAGGGGGTGTGGAGGTTAAGGCAGTTGGATACCATGTGACTGACTGCGTGGTTTGAGTCCTGGACCCAGCAGCTTGAAAAACATGCTGGCCCGTGTGTGTGCGTGTCCAAACTCCCAAGGGGGAGGATAGAGAAGGGATTGAAGTATGGCCACCACCACCACCCCCCGGGGGGAAGGGCGATTTCTTACTTTCCCTCTCTGTTTCTGTCTCTCTCCAGCAAGTGCACACACTTGATATAAAAACAAAAACAAAACTCCAAACGATCAAGAAGGACGTAGCCAGGCAGAGAGAAGAGTGTTTCAGGGAGACAATGGCCAGTCCAGAGCCCTGAGGCAGGAACAGACTTGCACGTTTGGCCCCTGTGCCTGGAGTGAGCGGAGAAGCGTGTGCAGGGCAGATGTGTCCGGAAAGGGACAAGTTTATGCCACTGGGGTGGGAGACGGTTAGTGGAGGTTCAGAAGAGGCTCCCAAAGAAAGCGGCTCTTAGTGTGGGAAGAGAAAGGGGGCCAGAGAGCCAGTTCTGGAGGGCAAGGCTGGGTGATGGGCTGCTGGGAAGGCGGTCAGCAAACACCAGTGGAAGGTGGCAATCTGGGGCCCAGCCCTGTCATGTCAGGGGATCAAAGGCCGGGCTGATGGGATAGAGCCACAGTGGGTACGATGGGCAGGGCGGGGAGGCTGGGGACACAATCCATCCCACTGCCCATCTGTCTCCCCACAGCGCCGCCCCTGGCTGGGGGCACCTCTGCAGGTGGGACTGGTGGGCTTCTGGTAAGTGTGCGAGGAGCCAGCGAGGGTGTGGGAGCGTGCTCCCCCTGGTGGGCATACATGCACATTTACTGCCCTTCTGCCCAGACGTGCGGCTGCTGTGTGTCTTGGACACGTGTGGGCATACCGCGTTTGTTAGGGAGGGTCGCTGTCCTTAACGGCCAAGAGTTCAGCAGCGAGGGTGGTGGTCTTCATCTCCAAGGGGAACCACATAAACCTTTGGTCCACGCAGGAGTTTCATGCCCACTTCACTCCTGATTCTGCCACGTTCTGGCCATGGGGCTTTGGTTTACTACTCAGAGGCTCTGCTTGGTCAAAACGTAACGTTCGGGTTGGGTTTAATGTTGTCAAAATGCCCTTTGGGCTTCAGTCAGTCTCCACAGGTGGGGTGGGTTGGAGTAGGGTACAGGAAGGGAACACCCCTAGGCCGCAGCTTCACGGACCCTTCCAACGCTCTTCTTCCCAGCCTGGTGTTTGCCACCCCCCTGTGCTGCGCCCTGTTCCCCCAGAGGAGGTAAGTGCTGTCTCCGGGCCTGGCTTGGCTCTGGGTGTCTCTGGACCAGCCGACCCCAGGGCCTTTCAGTGTTTGGGAGAAGGCCTAGCACGCACTCACTGGTCTGGGGGCTGGGGTGGGAGTGACAGTGAGCCAGCCCTGTGGCAACAGAAGGGGAGGACCTTAACAGCCTGGGCAGAGGAGGGGGGTGCGTGGACCTGAGGGTCAGCCTGCGCTGTTCTGTTGCAGCTCCATCCATGTGAGCAGGCTGGAGCCCGAGCTGAGAGCTGAGATCCGAGAGCGGAACCCCAGCACCGAAGTGGTTTACTACAACAAGGGGCTTTGAGGGGAGCCAGCCTCCATCCCCTCCCTCACCTCTCTGGGCTGCTGCTTTAGTGATGCCTTGCCGTCCCTGCCACTCGGCCATCTGCCTGGTACTGGGCCTGGGTGGGGGGGCAGCCATTGAGACCAGCAATCCGTCAGGCCAGGGGAGGTGGCCCAGAAGCCTTTCTCTCTCCTCTCTGGTTTCAAACAGCAGGGTCACATAGCCCCTTCCTCCTCTGCTTCTGTGTCTAAGTACATATATACATACATGAGACATGTATGTGTTTGGACGTCTGCTCCTGGGATAGTCTGCTTTCTGGCTTCCTTCTCAGCCTCCTGCCCACCTGCTGGCCAGCCAGGTTACAGGTGGGACTTCCTTCCCTAAACTGTCCCTGTGGTGGAGTCATTTCTGATAGCACCTCACCGCTTCTGGAGACAGGAGGAGCCGCAGGGTCTCAGGACAGAGGCTGAGGGGCACTAGCCGGCCACACTGGTTTCTGGTCCCCAGCTCCCAGAGCTGACCAGCAGCCCGGCTAGTGGAGGGAGGAGGAAGACATGCTGGGATGGGGCGGCAGTGGGGTCTGGGGCTTGTGCCCCTCAGTGCCTTCCCTCACCCTGGAACAGCTCTGCCTCTCCTCCCCTCTGCCGGCACGAAGGAGTGTCATACCCTGTCCTGCCCTGCTGCCTCCCCTGTCCCCACCCCACAACATGGGGCTTGTAGGCACCACCTTGGGAGCTCCTGGACTGCTCTGACTCTATGACCTCCAGTCTGGACGCCACAATCCCACCTCCTACAATCCGAAAGCCAGCCAACATTCCCCTTGAGAGCTCCCACCACTCCCTCTCGAAGGGACACAGTGCGGGCACGGTGCTTACACTCCACAGTGTCCGAGTGGGAGTAACTAGGACACCCTCGAGGGCAGCTGGGCCCTGAGTATATGCAGCCCTAGGACAGGCCTCAGACATTCAGCCAAACCCTCCCTGAGCTCTTCTTTCTTGAGGCTTGGCCATGCTCCTACCTCCACCAACCCTGCAAAAAGAAAAAGGGCCCACGGTTCAGTGGCTGGTTGAGCTAGAAGGTGGGGTGAAAACGGGCAGATCGTACAGTTAGATCTCCACTCCAGCTCCCTTGACCCCTGGCTGAAGTGTGGATAGACGGAAGGGCCTGGGGGGCTCCTATGAGGTCACTTCCTGTCCCCCCAGTCAGCTGCCCCAGTGGTAGCAGCTGTGTTGCCGTTGTCCGTCAATAAACCGCAAACCTGTCTGCTTCTGGGTCTTCACTGATTCCGTGTCCCGAGTGCCCAGGAGACGTCTCCTGCCTGAAGCAGTCTCTTCTCTCCCAGGAAGTCCAGGTCTTAGTCTTCCCTCCCCTTCTGCAGGGAGCGTCATCCCCCAGCAGGGGGTGCTCTGAGATTAGAAAATCAGTCCTTTCTTTAGTACCTTGAATACTAGGGTGTGCTTGCGTGTGTGTGTGGGGGGGGGGGGGGGGGG
>NW_006204113.1:185228-187743 GCF_000334495.1 Tupaia belangeri chinensis
GGGGTGGAGATACCGCTGCCCTTTCTCAGTGAAGGAAGTCCTGCCTGCATCTCCCTCTGTGCTGGGAGGTGGGTCACACACCTGCATGCCAGCTCAGGCTCTGGGCTTCTCCGTTTCCTCAGGTATTTGGTATGGGGTGGTGAGCTGGTTCCCAGGGAGGCCTCTGGAGAGAAGGCAAGAGGGCGAGGGACTGCCCAGCACCATCAGAGACACTGACAGGGCCCCAGCATACCCTGGACACCTCTCCATGGCCCCATCAGTTCACCATGGAACAGGCCAGGCGGGGGCCACTTACCGATATACACCTTTTCTTACATACTGGGGCCTTCCCCTCCCTACTCATGTAATATCCCTTTTCCTAGGAAAAATGGGGTCAAAGGTTAATGCATGTGCACAGCTGATAAGAACTACGCTTTTTTTTTCTCTTAAGGTTTTTGTCACAGGGTGCATATGCTTGTGGGAGAGAAACAGAGAGAGAGAGTGAGAAAGAGAGAAATCGTCCCCTAAGGGAGGTGGCCACGCAGCAATTCCTTCTCTCCTTTCTCCTCCTGGGATTTTGGGCACACCCGCACATGTGCCCAGAGTGATTTTCAAGCCGCTGGGTCCAGGAGTCAAACCGCAGTCGGTTATGTGGGAATCTAGGGCCATAACCACCACACCACCTGCTGGCCCATATAGAAGCCATTATATCATTGCCTCTCTTACCCTAAGCCTTCACTTAGTAGATTGAAGAGAAGAATCATGAAGGAGTCCATCTAAACATCCATTCCCCGCTTCTTGCAAGGAGATGCCTTTCATTTCCCCTTGTTTTGGCTCAAAGCTCTTACACAGTGGTGGGGAGAAATCTTCAGGGCCGACTGGTCCCAGAGCAGCCTGACTGAACCCCGGCGTGCTTCATGCCTCTTGCTAAGTATACGTTTACTCGTGGGGGAAGCAGGCCCACACCAGCCCAGCTGCTGTTCGCTGAGTCCTGCGGTGTGGTGCCTAGGTCGACGAGCCAAGGGCTCCAAGTTCATTGTCTCTTCCATCACCACAATTCCCCGGTGAGGCAGACACAGTTTGCCCATCTTTAGCAAAGACACGGGCTTAGGTACATTTAAAAAGTTGTCTACACACAACCAGGAGGTGCCGGAGCCGAGACTCGGGCTAGGTGGGTGTGATGCTGAAGCCACCCTAACCTGAGGTCGCTTCCTGGCCCTTTTGGCATTCTAGGGCATCTCCTCCCTGGGCAGCTTGTTTACAGACCAGCGAAACGGACAGGCCACGAATGGACACAAACCTTTTTCTAGAGTCACTGAAGAGTTTCCAAATTGGGAGGATTTAGAGCTGAAGCATAAACCAAGATTCCTCTTTTTCTTTTTTTTTTTTGGAGAGGTTTTTGCTATAGGGTGTGTGCACTCGCCAGACAGACAGAGAGAGACATAGAGACAGAAAGCGAGAAATCACCCCCCAGGGGGGAATGGCCACGCCACAATCCCTTCTCCTCCGTTCTCCTCTCGGGATCTTGGGCACGCACGCACACGCGCCTGCCGTGAGTTTAAGCCACCGGGTCCAGGACTTGAACCGCGGTTGACTACGTGGGAGTCCAGCAACATAGCCATTATGCTAACTGCTGGTCCCCCAAGATTCCTCTTTTTATAAAGTTATTTAACTTGGGGCCAGCAGATGGAATAGTGGTTACATTGCTGGACTCCCACACGGCTGACTGTGGTTCAAGTCCTGGACCTGGTAGCTTAAAAATCACACCAGGCATGTGTGTATGCGTGCCCAAGATCCCAGGAAGAGAATGTAAGAGAAGGGACTTGGGTGTGGCCATCCCCCACTGGGGGATGATTTCTTACTCTCCTTTTCACTCTGGTGAGCGCACACACCTACGGCAAAAATTTCTTAGAAAAAAAAGTTGCAGATCAGCAGATGGTGTAAGTCCATTGCTGGACTCCCACATGGCAGACCATGGTTCAACGGTTTGAGTCCCGGGCCCAGCAGCTTGAAACTCACACCGGGCATGTGTGCATGGATGCCCTAAATCCTGACAGGAGAATGGAGGAGAAGGGATTGCAGTGTGGCATACCCCCTGGGGGGGTGATTTCTTGCTTTCTGTCTCTCTGTCTCTCTAGTGACTGCACGCACCTTATAGCAAAAGTGTCTCTCTAAAAAAAAAGTTATATTACTTAATTGTATTCATAATCATTATTATTATTATTTTTAATTTGACCAGAGAGAAACAGAGGGAAAGAAAAAGTGAGAAAGCAAGTTGCCAGACCCAGGGCTAAAACCACAGCTGGCCACGTGGGAGTCCAGAGCCTTAACCACTAGACCATCTGCCAGCCCCAAGACTCCTGCTTTAAAGTTTATTCATTTTTTAATTTTAATTTTTAAAGGTTTTTAAATAATTATTTTTAAATTTTATTTATTTATTCATTTATTATTTCATTTCAACCAGAGAAAGACAGACACAGAGAGAAGGAAAGTCAGAAAGCAAGCCACCAGGTCTGGGACTCGAACTGCGGCAGGA
>NW_006204113.1:187897-198866 GCF_000334495.1 Tupaia belangeri chinensis
GGGGGATGGTCACGCCGCAATCCCTTCTCCTCCATTCTCCTCTTGGGATCTTGGGCACGAATGCACATATGCCCAGCATGAGTTCCAAGTCACCGGGACCAGGCAGCGAACCACGGTCAACTAGATGGGAGTCCAGCGACATAGCCATTACGCTAACTGCTGGTCCCCAAAGTTTATTCATTTTATACTTATTTATTCCATGAGTAAGAGAGAAGAAAAGAAAAAGACTCCCAAGAGAATCTTACTGTGATACACCCCCAGCTGCAGCCAGCTCCAGACCATGGACATGTGCCTGGTGTACTCAGGGAGGTCTATGGACATGAACCCAGAACCTTCCCATGTGGGTCGACCTCACAGAATGTCATGGTTTACCACTGTGCCACTATAGAGCCTTCAAAAAAATCCCATTCTTGACTAAATATGGGACATTTAGAAAACCAGTTTCATTTCCATCCTGACCTACCAGTTAGACCAGCCCCTCCCACCACTAAAGTTCTGGGTCAACTCTCGAAGGCTCTTTCTGCACTTACAACCCTGGCTTTCAGTAATCCCCTTGGAAAGAGGCTTTGCACTTTTACTGGAAAAATCTATGTAGGGTAAACCCATCTGGGGAGTGAGGTGCAGAAATTGCTGCAAAACAAAACTACTAGGAACATTTGATAAGAGAAGTATCTGTGCTCTGTCAGGAGAAGATTGGCCAGGACACCGAGACATTTAGGAGAGGGCGCTTCCCCATCACCTTCCTAGTCCACACCAGTTTCTCAAAGTCAGCAGAAGAGTTAGCTACAGGACACGCCGTAGGCTCTCTGGGGACAAATCCTAGTCAAGTAAATTCCCAAACTGCCTCGACCTCCTCAGTATTTTCCTTTGAAATCAGTGTTTGGACGAGGACAACACTTTTCTCACTTGAAAGTGTTCTGGGGGACAAGCAGTTGGAGCAGTGGTTAAGGTGCAGGACCCCCATATGGTTGACTATGGTTTGAGACTCCGACCCACCAACTTGAAACTTACCCCAAGAGTGTGTGCATGAGAGCCCAAATCCCAGGAGAATGGAAGAGAAGGGATTGCAGCAGCATGGCCATCTCCCCAGTATGTGTGTGTGTGTGTGTGTGTGTCTTCTCGCTTTCTGTCTCTCTGCTGCTCTCTGGCAATCACATGTGCCGTATAAGCAAAAATCTCTTAAAAAAGAAAAGAAAAAAGAAAGTGCTGGGTCCTTTTCATCTATGACCCACCCTGTTCCTCCCAGTGCCCAGACTCCGGGAATCTTCTCTGAGAGTCTGAGTCACTGTCCTCGGCCCAGGGCCCCCACCCTATCCATTATTAAGATCAGAAACCCCACAACCCTCCCCCTCCCGTGTTCCCGTTGTTAGGGGAAAAATGGCTTGTCCCCAGAGCCCCCGCTTAGTGCGTCCGACTGAGCATACCTTGCGCCTTTCTGCTATCACTGGGACTAATGAGACCTAGGACAGGTGGTGACGGCCTGCATCAGCTCTAATCCTCGGCTCAGCAGTGGGTTATTCCAGTCTCTAGCCTAGTCCCGCCTACAGGTCGGAGCCAAACCGGGTTCCCTCCCAGTCAAACCTTTAAGACCCTCAGGCCCAGTTGTCATGCGTAGGCCACGCCCCTCTGGGTGCAGCCAATCAGAAGCAGAGTCCCTCCCCTGTCGAGTGTTACGTCAGTCACAGCGAGGCTCGGCCACGCCTCCTCCCAGTTTCCCAGGCAACGGCTGCAACACCAGTGACAGAGAGGCAAGCTCACCTTCTAGATCTGAACCTGGAGCCCCGGTCTCAGACCTGCTTTCCTGCTAACCTCGGTCCTGGACCGCTAAACCCACCAAATCCTCCTGTTTTGTTTCCGATTTTGAAACCCGCAAGCTGCCCAGTTCCCGCCCTTTGACTTCCTGCTCGGAAGTCCGCGAGGTTTTCGAGGAATCACGCTAGGTCTTTTTTTGCTGGGTCCCAAACCCGGATTGTTTTCAGCAGCCGCTGAAGCCATTGGCCCTTCCTCCCGCCCGGGCCACCTCCTCTGCCTCTCCCAGTCTTGCAACCAACTGTTCAAAGCACCATGTTAACTGTGGCTCTGTGCTCCGCGCTGGGTAGAGGGGTTAAACCTTCCCTCCTGCAGGGATGCAGATTAATCTCTCCCCACGTAATCTCTGTACCTAATGTGAGGACAACTTTTTTTTTTTTTTAGAGTTTCTGTTTTCTTTTCGCTATAGGGTGCGTGCGCTCGCTAGACAGACAGAGAGAGACATAGAGACAGAAAGCAGGAAATCACCCCCCAGGGGGGATGGTCACGCCGCAATCCCTTCTCCTCCATTCTCCTCTCAGGATCTTGGGCACGCACGCACACGCGCCCGGCGTGAGTTTTAAGCCACCGGGTCTGGGATGCAAACCACAGTCGACTAGATGGGAGTCCAGCGACATAGCCATTACGCTAACTGCTAGTTCCCGGGGACAGCCTTTTGTAGAGGTATTTTGATCCCGCTGGATCATTCCCAGAAAGGGTGCTTCCTGGGATGTTCCCTTCTCTCTTTCTCTATACACATCTTTTTCCTCACCCGGGGTCCCACCTCAGGCTACCACAGGGACAGCGCAGCCCCAGCCACAGCTCCTCTGCTTCTTTTTTTTTTTCTTTTTTCTTGGAGAGGTTTTTCCTATAGGGTGCGGGCGCTCTCGCCTGGAAGACAGAAAAAGACAGAAAGCGAGAAATCACCCCCTGGGAGGATGGCCAGGCCACAATCCCTTCTCCTCCAGGGATCTTGGGCACACGCACGCACACATGCACCCAGCCTTAGTTTAAGCCACTGGGTCTGGGACTCAAACTGCGGTTGACTACATGGGAGTCCAGCGACATAGCCATTCTGCTACCTGCTGGTCCCGACTCCTCTGCTTCTCAGACTAGCGGCGTTCTGTAAGGGAATAGAATAGACTGGGAGACTGGGAGGAACAGGCCCAGCGTGAGCCACACTCAGCACCCCCCCCAACACATTTCTAAGGGGATGGCGCTCCTCACTCCCCAGACGAGAGATCTCTGCACCTCACTGCCCAGAGGTGTTTATCTTTCTAGATTTTCCACCAAAGCCTCTTTCACCAGGAAGCTCCTTCAGGGGAAGCGCTTGCTTGTGGAGCAGCGTCTGCTATGTCCGCTACATTACTCTGTGAATGAACCAATTAGCCTCCTTTGTTACCTTCTTTCTGACTGAAGCCCTCTCTTCCTCTCTCCCCAGTAAGTCCTGTCATTTGACTTTCATTTCCTAGAGGGAGCACTTCCGGTGTGGGTTTTAACTGGAGTTACCGTGTTGAGAGCAACAGAGAAGGGTTGGGGCTAGCTTCAGTATGCAGGCGACTATACTGGAAGGACTCGGCTGTAGCTTTCTGTCCCCAGAAGGGATCTAACCAATGGGGTCTTAGAAAGGACTGGAAGCTGGCTCCTCTGGGGCCTGAGCGGCTGAAGTTCCTGGGCACTGCCATTAAGGTAATGACTTCAACTCTCTCTTCAAGTTTTAAAAACGGGTACAGCTTAGATCAGTTTTCTCTGCCTGACGAGGGGTCAGGGTCAAGTTGCAGACACTGGACATCATTATTTCAGATTCACCTCTGAGGTTGGGGGTGTTTCCAAAAAAGGGTGGTTGTAATATTGGGAGCTGGGAGTCGCCTTAATTGCTATTTACTACAACACATTATTATTTTCAGTCTTACATAAATGTTTCTCTCCAGCTTCAGTGAAACTCCCTCCCTGCCAAGGGCAGGCACAATATTTTCACTTTTCATTGTTGGCAAGAAACATATACCATGGGACTGGCAGATGGCTTGATGGTTAAAGGCATTAGATTCCCACATGGCCAGTCGTGGTTCAAGTCCCGAACCTGGTGGTGGCTTTCTTTCTTTCTTTCCCTTTCTCTCTCTCTCTCTCTCTGGTCAAACTAAAAAAAATGCAAAACGGGAGACCACAATTAGTGTAATGGCTATGTCGCTGGACTCCCATGTAGTCGACCGTGGTTCGAGTCCCAAACGTGGTGGCTTAAACTCACGCTGGGCACGTGTGCGTGCGTGCCCAAGATCCCGAAAGGAGAATGGAGGAGAAGGGGTTGCGGCGTGACCATCCCCCCTGGGGGGTAATTTCTTGCTTTCTGTCTCTCTGTCTCTCTCTCTGTCTTTTATGTGAGCACATGGGCCCTATAGCAAAAACCTTTCCAGAAAAAACAAGAAAAAACAGGAATGAAATAAATAATTTATTTTTTGGAGAGGTTTTTCCTATAGGGCACATGCACTCGCCAGAAAGAAGACAGAGAGAAAAGTGAGAAGGTGAGAAATTTCTGTAACAATATGCCGCGCTAGGCCGGCAGCAGCCTCGTCCGTCCCACATTTATTGCGTCTCTCGGTTGCATCACTTTCTCCCAGCTTGCTTTAATATTGCATTGTTTGGTCGTCATGGCTCTTCTAGTTAGACAAGAAGGAGGAAGACAGTGATACTGATGATCCTAACCCTGTGTAGGCCTAGGCTTATGTGTGTGTTTGCATTTTAGTTTTTAACAAAAAAATGTTTTAGGGACCATTCAGTGGTGTAGTGGTTAAGGTGACTGGATGCCACATGGCTGACTGTGGTTCAAGTCCTAGATCTGGCCACTTGGAAAATACACTTAGCATGTGTGCATGCTGGGATTTGGGGCGCACACACACGTGCCTGGCGTGAGTTTTAATCTGTTGAGTCCGGGACTTGAATTGCTGTTGACTACATATGAGTCCGGCAACGTAAGCGTTACGCAATCTGCTGGTCCCAATATATTTTTAATAAATTTAGTGTAGCCTATGTATAGTGTTTATAAAGTCTACAGTAGTGTACAGAAACATCCGAGGCTTTTACATTCATTCCCTCGCTGCCTCACCCAGGGCACTTCCAGCCTTGCAAGCTCTGTTCATCATAAGTGTCCTATATGTGTGAACCATTTCTTATCTCTGATTCTTTTTCTTTTCTTTCTCCTTTCTTTCGTCTTTCTTTCTTTCTTTTTTTCTTCTTTCTTTTTCTTTTTTTGGAGAGGTTTTCGCTATAGGGCCTGTGCTCTTGCCAACAAGACAGAGAAACAGAGAGACAGAAAGCAAGAAATCACCCCCTAGGGGGGATGGCCACGCCACAATCCCTTCTCCTCCATTCTCCTCTCGGGATCTTGAGCATGCACGTACACGTGCGTGGGTCTGGGACCGAACTCCGGTCCACTACATGGGAGTCCAGTGCCATAGCCATTACACCAACTGCTGGCCCCTCTTTTCTTTTCTTCTTCTTCTTTTTTTTTTGTTTGGTTTTGCCATAGGGAGCACATGCTCACCAGAGACAGAGAGGGAATGAGGAAAGTGAGAAATCACCACCCTGGGGGGATTGCAGACTTCAATCCGTTCTCTGTTTTCCTCTTGGGATTTTGGGCATGCACATATGCACATGTGTCCTGTGTGCATTTTAGGCAGCCAGTCCAGGATGCGAGCTACAGCCCACCACATGGGAGTCTAGCACCTTAACCACCATGCCATCCGTTGGCCCCCCCATTTCTTCTCTTTTATACCACCTTGTCACTGTGCCTTTCTGTGTTTAAATATGTGTAGGTGCACCAACACTTACCACTCTGCTACGACGGCCTGCAGAGTTCAGGGCAGTGACATGCTGTCCAGCTGTGTACCCAGGAGCGGTCGGCTGTACCACGGCCAAGGTGTTCTGTAGGCCGCGCACGGTTGTGTCGGTACACACTAAGTCACACAGTGACCAAACTGCCTAATGACACACTTCTCAGACCACATCCTCATGACTGTATTCACATTGTTGTGAAACAAACTCCAGAACTTTTTCATCTTGCAAGTCTGAAACTCGACACCCATCAAACCTCATACACCCACAGCACCTGCCAAGGTCCCTGACCCACAGCAGAGACTCAGTACTTGGTCGCTGAATAAGTGAACATGGAGGGCTGGCAGGTGGCGGGGTGGTTAAGGCTCTGAACTGCCACATGGCCAACCACGGTTCAAGTCCTCGACCTGGCAGCCCTCTCTCTCTCGCTGGTCAAATTAATAATAATAATGAATTAAAGCAATAATTCTTAAATAATTTAAGGAAGTTATTTTAGAAAAGACAACAACAATGATCTTGGAATTCCAAAGTGTCCCAAATCCCTTCCTTATGGTGACCCTAGGCAAGGTCACAGATGCGTGGCTCTCAGCGTTACACCTCAGCAGACCTACAACACGGGACCTGTTCCCAGTGGAAACAATGGCTCATAGTTTCAGGGGTTCTTCAGCCTAGAGGATGGGGAAGCACGTCCTCCCACAGAGGTATATCAGAATCTTGAGGGTAGTATGGCTTGAAAGGTTTCCGGATAAGGTGCAGCTTCTTTCTAGATATAATAGCCAGTCAGAGGACAAGCTCAACACCCCGTCTTCTTGTGTGTCTGAGTCCCCGGTGCAGGGAACAGGGTGGGGGAGAGACATCTCATCTGCAAACTGCCACCCTTCCCAGGGCTGTTGTTCATCTGCTTCCCTGCACTTGCTAACGTGTTTGCTGGCGGGGCTGACCTACCCTCCACCTCTGTAGCTTCGTAGGGCTGGCACTGAGTTGCCATCACTTAAGGCATGCTGGGAGGGGTACACAGTCACTTTATCGTTGTCCCCTTCCTATAGAGTGGTCCCACAGCCGAGCTGCTGGGGCCTGGCGATATAGTTTCATCCTCATAGCCTCCCTTCCAGGGCACAAAGGTAAGATGGGGGTAGTGGTGGTGTGAGGTGAAACTTCATCCTTCGCTCTGTCTGGGAGCACTGCTATCTGCAGTGCCCAGGCCTCCTGTTGCGTCTGGTTCCTTCTGCCGGACTTCTGCTACTTAGTAACTGCTAGTGGTTTTTCTCTACAGGGCCCATTTCTGCAAGCTGGTTCCCCAATGCCTGAATCCCCAGGCTGTCAGACTCCTCACATATCTCTGACCCCAAATTGTGGATAAGATTCTTTTCTCGGCGACATCAGGTAACTTGTCTGCCATGGCCCTAAACTCTCCGTGATCGTGTAAGGAGGCTTGCTACGTAAAGAAAGCAGGCAGACTAAATATGTGGTTCCCAAACTGCATCCTGAGACCCCAGAGTGCTCCAATGAACTCACAGGCCCGCGGAAGGGCATTTCACACGTCCAAAGGAGACACGGCAATACTCAGCATGTGTTGGACACTGTGTGAAGCAGCTCAGAGTTTCAGCGTTAGGTCACGTAACGTGTAATGGTATCTTTGCAGAACTGAGCTTCAGAAGGCTGCTGTGATAAAAGGCGGGACAACACAGGAGTCAGTGTGCAAGGAAATGATGGTGCCAGTATCCAGGGGATTCTGAGTTTTGAGAAGTTATGTAGAGCCTTATAGGCAACCGAGGTTCAAATCCCTGGCCAGCCTGAAACAACCCAGGCACATGGGCCCGGGATCTGAGAGCTGGAGACTGGAGGAAGATGATCACGGAGTGCCTAGACCTTCAGAAGGTGTGCCTCTCTAGCATGATAAGATCTCTTAAGGAAACTGGTAGAGGGCCAGCAGGTGGCGTGGTGGTTAAGACACTGAACTCCCACATGGCCGATTACAGTTCAAGTCCTGGACCTGGTGGCTTACTTTCTCACTTTCCATCTCTCCCTGTGTCTCTCTCTGGACAAATTGAAAAATAATAATAATGATAAATAATTCATTAAATAATTCTTAAAAAAGGGAAGTGTTGTGTATTTCTTTTGATGTAGGATGTTGTGAAGCTTACTGAAAAACTAAGGGTTCCATTAGTGCACAGGCCCCACATCCCAACGGAGCACAGAAACGGAGAAGGGATTGTGGGGGTACTTTCTCCCTTTTCTTGTCTGTCTGTCTCTGGCAAGTGTACGTGCCTGTGGAAAAATCTTAAAAATAAAAGGAAAGGAAAGGAGATCACCGGGGTTGAACTGGGGTCTCAGACCTGGCCTCTGTCCACACCAGGCACTGCCTTTGCAGGAAATGTTCTCTTATTAAATTCTCAGTAATCCCTCCGGTAATTAGGTCTAACCTCATTCCAGGGTCCGAGGGCTGTTCCCAGTGTGATCAGAGAACGTTAGGAAACCCACGGGGACTGGAGATGGGGTTGAAGCTTGGAAGTCAGGCTGACCAGGACAGCGCAGAAGGCAGAAGCAGAGAACCGCGCTTGGGACCAGCAGTTACCATAATGGCTATGTCGTTGGACTACCACGTAGGCGACTGCGGTTAGAGTCCCGGACCCAGTGGCTTAAACTCATGCCAGGCGCGTGTGCGTGCGTGCCCAAGATCCCAAGAGGAGAATGGAGGAGAAGGAATTGCAGCGTGGCCATCCCCCCTGGGGGATGATTTCTCGCTTTCTGTCTGTCTTTCTCTGTCTTTCTGGCGAGCGCACGTGCCCTATAGCTAAAAATCTTTCAAAAAACAAAAAACAAAAAAAAACAACTGCGCTGAGGCCAGAGCGGCACCACCTTGCCTGGCTCTGCCCCGCCTCTCCGCCCGGCTACACCTGGTAGGCGATCCCCAGAGACCGGCTCTGCGCTGCGCCGCCTGGAGGCTACAGCAGGTCCGCGGGACCGGATGGACGAGCTATCTCACAGCTGCTGGAGATTGGGGGCCTTTGAGTACCCATCCCGGGGACGGGAAGAGGCGGATGTCGCCGGGGCGCCCCGCAGGTCCACACCCCTCCCTTTGCCCCGGCCGGCATCCTCAGGTGACTGGCAGGCGCCGTCCCGGCGCGGAGGCTGCAGAGCCCGCGGGTCCCTAACTCCCTGGCTCATACATTAAAGATGCGGAGGCGCCACAAACATGAAGACAAATTTTTAATCCTGAGCAAGAAGATGCGGGGAGATGGGGGGCGCGGGAGAAAAATGAATTAGGTTTTTATTATGTGTTTTATTATGCTGTAATTGAACGGGATTAGGTGAGGAAACAATATATTTCTGATGCTGCCGGAGGCGGGAGGAGGCGGGAGGGAGGCTGACAGTGAGCGTGGCACAAGCGGACCCCCCCCGAAAGCCGCAGCTCCAGGACGCAGTGGGTCCCCAGGGGAGGGTCGCAGAGCGGCGCCGACCAGACGGGGTGGGCCCGACTCCTCCCCCACCCCCAGGCAGTTTGGGACCTACTGGGGGCGGGGGCGGGGGCTGGGGCGGGGGCGGGGGCTGCGGTGACTGCACTGAGGTTGGGGTTAGCGACCAGGAAGGGGCTAGGGAGTTGGAGGGGTGGGGTGGGGGGTGCCGTCTGGGAAGGAAAGCAGTCATGGGGGCAAGGAGCGCTCTAATCGTGCAGGCTCGAAGCGAAGCCGGGGGTTCACGCTTACTCCTGACACCTCTCCCTTGCACCCGAGGGGCGGGCTCAGGCCTTGTAGGTCAGCAGACATTCCGGGGTGTCCTCGTCATGCCTGGTCCTCACTTACTGCCGACCTTCTCCAAAGTCCCGCCCAACTCCTGTCACCTCTGCAAAGATCCACAGCGAACTACCCAGTGGCGTCCTCCTTTCCCCGCCCCCAGCGCCGCCCCGACAGAAGGCCTCCTCCCGTAAAGGGCGCCCAGGTGAGCTCCATGCTAGGCTGCTGGGGCCGCGGTGGGCGAACGGCGCTCTCTGCCCTGGAAACGCCTCCCTCCCGGAGCTCGCCTCGGCGTGCACCCAGGCCGGGCAGCTTCATTACGCGCCGCCGCCAGCTCGGCGTCTCACCTGCTGCAGCGCGCCTGGTGCTCCGCCAGGGACCGGCTCCTGGCGGTGATGAAGAGGCCCATTAGCCGCTTCTACCTTTAGGGCGGACTGGGCCGGCTCTCCCCACCTCCCAATTAGGACGTTAGAAACCGTCAACCAAGATTACTAGTTGGGGGATGAGCTTGCCACGCCGCTCGCTTCGCGCCAACTCGGTGCAGGCCGGGCGCAACAGCTGCCGCCGCCCTCCGCCAGCCTCCTTTCCCGCACCCCACCCCAGGCGCACCTGAGGCTCTGAGTCCAGTCGAGCAATGGGGGGTGTCAGTTCCGGCTGCGTCTCCGACTAGGGCTCGGCGGGCTCTTAGGGCTGGGGTGTGTGTATGGGGGTGGGGTGGGGTGCGTCCGCCCTCTCCAGGGACCGCCCGGCTTTTCCCAGGACTCCATTTAAGGACTCCCACTCTAAAAGATCTTCTGACCTTCGCTGTCTCCGAAAGCTCTCTGGCCCCCGCCCTCCCACTAGTTTTTCTCCTTATTCCGTCTCTTGCAGGATGTCACAGTTTCCAGTGAATGTCCCATATTTGTGCTTTTTCCTTTCATTGTGCCAGTCTGTCATTGACGTTTGTCTTCCCCAGCAGGACTGCGGGTTCCAGGGAGAAAGGACTGCGGTCCTGATCAGTAATCGTGTGTGGAACACGAGTGGGCAATGGGCTTTATCCCAACCTCTGCTTCCTGTGCAGGCTCCCTGCCCCCTTCTTAAACACTGTCCTAGCACCTACGCTTTCTTCTAACTCAGGGAACGTCCATGTTTACGATTCAAGGCCTTTTCCCCCTTGGTGCCATAGGCTCCTGGAGGGCAGGCCGGGGCCTGGGCACCCCCAATGCTTGCCAGCAGGGAGGTAAACACTTTGACAGATGATGGTGTCTAGGAGTTCCAGGGCTCTTCAGTCTTGTTCTTGTAAGGGCTTGATGGTCTAGAGGGGTGAACGACCTGTCTCAGGTCGCTCATCTGTTAGGAGCAAAGCCATGATGAAGTGGCCTGCCTGCGAGTATTCTCCAAAGATCATAGCGTCTGGGACCCGGAGGAAGCCCCTTCTGACTTGCAGTTTCTAAGGCCGGGAGCACCCGCGGGAGGTCTCAGCTACCTCCTTCCTTTGGCAAAGTTGTGACCCAGAACTAAGCCTTTCCCTCTCTCTCCCAGACAAGGGGTTGGGGGCCCAGGGATGCCCTGTATTCTGTATCAACAGGGGCCAAGTCTTTCCATTAAGTCTCCACTATGGTTTTTTTTTTTTTTTTTTC
>NW_006204113.1:199041-208852 GCF_000334495.1 Tupaia belangeri chinensis
CGTCGCACCTGCTGCAGCGCGCCTGGTGCTCCGCCAGGGACCGGCTCCTGGCGGTGATGAAGAGGCCCATTAGCCGCTTCTACCTTTAGGGCGGACTGGGCCGGCTCTCCCCACCTCCCAATTAGGACGTTAGAAACCGTCAACCAAGATTAATAGTTGCCCTGCTCCGGGGCAGGGGGATGAGCTTGCCACGCCGCTCGCTTCGCGCCAACTCGGTGCAGGCCGGGCGCAACAGCTGCCGCCGCCCTCCGCCAGCCTCCTTTCCCGCACCCCACCCCAGGCGCACCTGAGGCTCTGAGTCCAGCAATGGGGTCGTGGGTGTCAGTTCCGGCTGCGTCTCCGACTAGGGCTCGGCGGGCTCTTAGGGCTGGGGTGTGTGTATGGGGGTGGGGTGGGGGACGTCCGCCCTCTCCAGGGACCGCCCGGCTTTTCCCAGGACTCCATTTAAGGACTCCCACTCTAAAAGATCTTCTGACCTTCGCTGTCTCCGAAAGCTCTCTGGCCCCCGCCCTCCCACTAGTTTTTCTCCTTATTCCGTCTCTTGCAGGATGTCACAGTTTCCAGTGAATGTCCCATATTTGTGCTTTTTCCTTTCATTGTGCCAGTCTGTCATTGACGTTTGTCTTCCCCAGCAGGACTGCGGGTTCCAGGGAGAAAGGACTGCGGTCCTGATCAGTAATCGTGTGTGGAACACGAGTGGGCAATGGGCTTTATCCCAACCTCTGCTTCCTGTGCAGGCTCCCTGCCCCCTTCTTAAACACTGTCCTAGCACCTACGCTTTCTTCTAACTCAGGGAACGTCCATGTTTACGATTCAAGGCCTTTTCCCCCTTGGTGCCATAGGCTCCTGGAGGGCAGGCCGGGGCCTGGGCACCCCCAATGCTTGCCAGCAGGGAGGTAAACACTTTGACAGATGATGGTGTCTAGGAGTTCCAGGGCTCTTCAGTCTTGTTCTTGTAAGGGCTTGATGGTCTAGAGGGGTGAACGACCTGTCTCAGGTCGCTCATCTGTTAGGAGCAAAGCCATGATGAAGTGGCCTGCCTGCGAGTATTCTCCAAAGATCATAGCGTCTGGGACCCGGAGGAAGCCCCTTCTGACTTGCAGTTTCTAAGGCCGGGAGCACCCGCGGGAGGTCTCAGCTACCTCCTTCCTTTGGCAAAGTTGTGACCCAGAACTAAGCCTTTCCCTCTCTCTCCCAGACAAGGGGTTGGGGGCCCAGGGATGCCCTGTATTCTGTATCAACAGGGGCCAAGTCTTTCCATTAAGTCTCCACTATGGTTTTTTTTTTTTTTTTTCAGAGGATTTTTTTTTTGCTACAGGGCACATGCGCTTGCCAGACAGAGAGAGAGACAGGGAGACAGAAAGCGAGAAATCACTCCCCAGGGGGGATGGTCATGCCACAATCCCTTCTCCTCCATTCTCCTCTCGGGATCTTGGGCACGCACACACAGGCGCCAGGCCGTGAGTTTAAGCCACCAGGTTCAGGACTCGAATTGCGGTCGACTATGTGGGAGTCCAGCGACATAGCCATTACGCTAACTGCTGGTCCCTCCACTGTGTTTTTTTTTTTTGTCCTAGGAAGTAAAAGCAGGGGAGTCCCCTCTGCAACCTGGAGGGATAGGCCCTGCCTGTTTTCCCCTCACCTCCAGCATTAGAGACAGATACTGATTTGGGACAGAACTGAAGAATGAAGAGCGCTAGAGGGAAAATGCTAGAACCGAGTGGGGGAGCCTGCCTGAGCTCCTCCTCCACCCATCACACCCTCGGTGTTCCGGGCTAGAACCCGCATACTCTAGGGGAGACGGGGTGGGAGTAGGTTTGGGGGTGGGGGCAAGATCGATACATCACCAGGTTTGATGACCGCAGGCTTTCACCTTGCAGATAATGGGGTGAGCAGTGGCAAACACTCCCCGACAGAGCGGGCTCCCCCGGCCTTAATGAGATAATCAATACTTGTTCTCGGCTTAATTTCCATCTAATTGCTCTTTAACGACGCCGGATAATGGGCCGCCTCCTGTGAGGGGGGAGCTGGCTGGGAATCCGACCTGCCTCGGACTCCCGCCTTTCCTCCCCGGGCGGGCGCGGTGCCCTCGCGCAGGTGGGAAAGCGGATTCCCGCCGTGGCTGGAGCGCCCTCCGCGAGCCTCCCAGCCTCGCGCCGCCACCTGCCTGTGGCATTCTCCGTTCCCACAGGAGGACGCTCCAGGTATTTGACACAGGCACCTGGCCAGGGCTCCCAGTGTGGGGCTGAGGGCCACCCACTGAATGGGCGGCAGAACAAGCCCATCCCTCTCCTCCCTTCCGCTTCTGGTCTGAAGGCTGAGATGCTGCTGCGTCTCTGCAGCTGAGGCTCCAAGCGCGTTTCCCTCTGCGCGCAGGCTGCGCTACCTCCCCGAGGAACCTGGCTGTCAGCACCGATCATTCAGACAGGAGGAGAGGGAAGCCAGTGAGGAGGGCTGCCTCCACCACACCCGCCCCCAGCCCGATTTCCGCTACCACTGGCCCCCCAACCACCAGTGCCAGGAAGGTTCGTGCCAACACCAGCAGCTCCCGTATTAGCCGTAACTTCTCTGCCCTGCTCCTGGCGGTCTCAGCACTAGAAGCAGCTGGAAGTTCTGCCCAAGGCCTCACAAGCATTCTGGCAATCACAGGGGACCAACCTGCCTTCACCTCCCATCTCCCTACCCACCTCTTATTTTCCTTTAAAAACATTTTTTTTTTTTTTGGTGGGTTGGCAGGTTGTGGTGTTTTTAAGGTGCTGGACTCCCACATGGCCTGCCATGATCTGAGTCCCGGATGTGGTGGCTTGCTTTCTCACTTTCCCTTTCTCTCTGTCTCTCTCTGGTCAAAATAAAATCATAATAAAAAAATAAAGAAAATAATTCTTGAAAAACATTTTTTGTTAGAGGTTTTTGACTTTGGGCACATATGTTCCCTGGAGGGAGATAAAAACAGAGACAATAATAATAATAAAAAAGAAACAGAGACAATGAGAGGGAAAGTGAGAAATCATCCCACTCTCCGCCCCAGGGAGAATTGTCACACCACAATCCCACCTCCTCCACTCTCCTCCTGGGGTCTTGGGCATGTACAAACACGCATGCACATAGTTGGGGTGAGTTTCAAACCACTGGGTCCAGGACTCGAACCAGAATTGGCCATGTGGGAGTACAGTGACATAACTGCTACACCATCTGCTGGCCCCATCTTTTATTTTCTTTTTGTCTTGTTTTAAGAATTATTTTATTTAACTTTATTTAGTTAGTTAGTTGGTTTAATTTGACCAGAGAGAGTTAGAGAGAGAGAAAGAGAGGATGAGAGAGAGAGAGAAGTTGAGAAAGCAAGCTGTCAGGTCTGGGACTTGAACCATGGTTGGCCACGTAGGAGTCCAATGCCCTTAACCACCACACCACTTGCTGGTCCCATATTTTCTTAGAGCCACCCCTGAAGCACTGTAGCCTCAGGTGTGCAGACGCTGTGACCTGCAGTGTTCTCCCCACCTCGCTCCCCGCTCCTGATCTGCTGTCCGGGCACACACTCACCCGTATTCCTACAGCCTGGCTCCTGAACCTGCAGTGAACATGTTTATAGGCCTGCTCGTGGCCCCTTGCCTGCAGCTCCAGCTACTCGGGAGGCTGAGGAAGGCAATCCTGAGTCTGAGGCCAAGCTGGGCAACATAGCAAGACTCCACCTCTGAAAAAAATAAAATAAATGTGTAAAACACCTGCAGTTCTGGCTCCAGTTATACTGCAGGGAGGCGGACAAAGATACGATAACTGTGTCAGGGTAGTCTGATGGGCAGAATCACACCACAGTCTGGGCCGGCTGATGGTGTGGTGGGTAAGGTGCTGGATCCCGCATAGAAGACCTTGGTTTGAGTCCCAGACTCGGCAGCTTGAAACTCACTCCAGACACGTGTGCTTACATGCCCCAAATCCCAGGAGGAGAATGGAGGAGGAGGGGTTGCTCTGTGGCCATCCCCCTTGGGGGTTGATTTCTCACTGGCCTTCTCCTTCTGTCTCCTTCTGTCTCTCTCTGGCAAGTGCACACTCTCTATTGCAAACAAACAAACAAACAAAAAACCCTAAAAATAAATCATTCCATGGACCTAGACAGCCCAGGTTGTCTTCACTCTGTGGCTCACTGGCCAGCGTGACACTGGGCAAACGCGCCTGCAGGTCTGAGCCTCAGCTTCCTTAGCCAAGAAATAAGGTTAATAATCCTACCTTAAAAGGTTTTAAAAGTCTGAAAGCATCTAGTGTATGTAAATTGCTGGCACACTGTAGCCACCTGATAAGAGATAGCTATTATTGTTGCTGTTTTTCTTATCTAAGGTTAGAGCTGAAAGAACCATCTAAGGGGTTACGGGGCAGGTGGATATCAGAGATGAGGAACACAGGCCAGGTCAGGACTGCTCTATCTAAAACAGCAGCCAGAACCCAACTGCTGTTATTTATTTTTTCCTTTTTAATTTTTTTTTTTTTCCAGAGAGTATGTGTGCTCAGCGGAGAGAGAGACAGAGGGGAAGAAGAAAGCATCCCCCAGGGGAAATGCCATGCCACCATCCCTTCTGTTCCCTTTCTCTGTTCTGTCACACATATGCATGTACCGGCTTACTCTTCAAGCCACTGGGTCTGGGACTCAAACTGCAGGGTTAGTCTTGCGGGATTGGGCTGCCTTAACCACCAGGCCACGGAGCTGGCCCAGCTTCCATTATCTCTAGGTAGACCAAGTTTCTTATTTTTGTTTCTGTTTCTTTGTGTTAATTAATTAATTAATTATTTGGCCATAGGGCACATGTGCTCACTGGAGAGAGAGAGAGAGAGACAGTGAGCAGGAGAGTGAGAAATCGCCCCCTAAGGAAGATGGCCATGCCACTATTCCTTCTCTTCCTCTCTCCTTCTGAGGAGCTATGCGTAACCATTATGCTGTATATACACACACACACACACACATATATATACATACATATAAAAACTTAAAATGATGTATTATATATACATATATACATACATATACACACATATATATGTATATTAAAAAAACTTAAAATTAAGCAAAAACATAAGAACACTGTGTCACAGACCAGCAGATGGCATAATGGCTATGTCACTGGACTCCCACATAGTTGACCACAGTCTGAGTCTCAGACCTGGTGGCTTAAAACTCACACCGAGTGCATGTGCATGCGTGCCCAAAATCCCAAGAGGAGAATGGAGGAGAAGGGTTTGTGCTGTGGCCATCCCCCCAGAGGGTGATGTTTTTGCTTTCTGTCTCTCTGGTGAGTGCATGGTTCCTATAGCAAAAGTCTTTCACTCAAAAAAAAAAAAAAAAAAAAACCTCAAACTATAAAACTACTGGTGGAAAACACTGGAGAAATTCTCGTAGGCAAAGACATCTTAAATAAGACCACCAAAGCACAGACAATAATCCCAAAAATAGACAAGTGGGATTACATCAGATTAAGAAGTTTCTGCATGCCAAAAGACAGAGTAATTAGCGTGAATTGACAACCTTTGGAATGGAAGTTGTTTTTTTAAAAGACTTGCTTTATTTAACTTTATTTATTTTTATATTTTAATCTGACCAGAGAGGGACAGACAGAGAGACAAAGTGAGAAAGCAAGCTGCCAGGTCCAGGACTCAAACCACAGTTGGCCATGTGGGAGTCCAGTGCCCTTCACCACCATGCCACCTGCTGGCCCAGAAGGGGAGAAGATTTTTGTAAACTATTCTTCAGATAAGGGACTGATAACCAGAATACACCAGGAACTCAAGCAGCTAATCTGAAAAGAAAAGAAAAGAAAAAAGAACCCAATTAAAAGATGGGAAAAAGAGCTGAATAAACAACTCTATAAGGAAGACATATGAACAGCCAAAACGCATATGAAAGAATGCTCAACATCCCTCAACATAAGGTAGATGCAGATCAACATCACAATGAGATACCACCTAACCCCTGTCAGAATGGCTAAGGTTAAAAAGCAATAAAGGATAAATGCTGGCGGGTTGTGAGGAAAGGGGAACTCTCAGACACTGCTGGTGGGAATGTAAATTGGTCCAGCCACTGTGCGGAACGATATGGAGGGTCCTCAAGGACCTTCAAGTAGAACTACCATATGATGCAGCAATCCCACTCCTGGATGTCTACCCAAAGGACAGGAGAACGCTCAGTCGGAAAAGCGCTTGCACATCTGTGTCTACTGCAGCCTTAGTCACAATTGCTGAGACATGGAACCAACCCAAGGTCCACGAACAGATGAATGGATTGGAGAATTGTGGCACATGTTCTCTATGGAATACCACTCAGCCATAGGAAACAAGACCCTGGCATTTGGTAGAAAGTGGGCGGATATGGAAGATTTATAGCTGAGTCAAGCAAGCCAGACATTTAAAGGGTTATAGATTCTGGCGACAATGTGGGAAGAGGGTGGGAGAAGGGGAGAGTGTAAAGAAAGGAATTAGGGAGGAAAATAGGCAAAACATTTATGGGACACAGAAATGAGTTATTATCTGTTGATGATATGTGTTTTTGTTTTGTTTTCTGTTTGTTTGTTTTGGAGAGGTTTTTGCCATAGGGCACGTGTGCTCGCCAGAAAGAGAGAGAGGCAGAGAGACAGAAAACAAGAAATCACTCCCCAGGGGGGATGGCCATACCACAATCCCTTCTCCTCCATTCTCCTCTCAGGATCTTGGGGGCGCACACACACATGCACAGCGTGAGTTTAAGCCACCGGATCTGGGATTTGAACCATGGTTGACACCTCGGAGTCCAGCGACATAGCTATTACGCCAACTGCTGGTCCTGATATGTGTTTTGTATCCTTAACTGGACTGGTGTGAAGTGTGTTCATGTTGGGTAAATTCAGCTTACAAGTTGGGGACCAGCAGGTGGAGTGATGATTAAGGTGCTGGACACTCCCACATGGCTGACCGCAGTTCGAGTCCTGGACCTGGTGGCTTGCTTTCTCACTTTCTCCCTTTCTCTCTCTCCCTGTGTCTCTCTCTGGTCAAATTAAAATGAATGAATGAATAAATAAAATTAAATTATATCATTGAAAAAACTTACAGGCAAAGTGATGTATAGTGATTAAATGTATAAAATTTAAATAAATAATAAATAAGAAAAAGAAAAAAAGATTATTCAAAAAAACACAACAGAGGGAACCAGCAGTTAGCGTAATGGCTATGTCGCTGGACTCCCACGTAGTCGCCCGCGGTTCGTGTCCTGGACCCGGTGGCTTAAAACTCACGCCGGGCGCGTGTGCGTGCGTGCCCAAGATCCCGAGAGGAGAATGGAGGAGAAGGGATTGTGGCGTGACCATCCCCCCTGGGGGGTGATTTCTCGCTTTCTGTCTCTATGTCTCTCTCTGTCTGCCTGGTGAGCGCACGCGCCCTACAGTGAAAATCTCTCCAAAAAAAACCAAAAAACAAACAAAAAAAAAACACACAACAGGAAAACACTGCCTAATACAACATGTCTAATGGCTGAATTCGCCCTTGTTTCTCAGAAGAAACAGGTTCAGAGGGTTTGCAGGTGCTGGCAAAGCTGAGCCTGGAAGCCTGGGTTCTAAGTCAAAATAAAAACTTCTCCTAGGACACACTTTCTAGACGACGGGGCCTCTTCAGCTGCCACTTACCTCAGATGCTGCTTCCTTTACGGACAGGGCCCAAAGGCTGGGCCTGTGTTAGTGCTTGGCGGGGGTCAGAGCATCCTGGTCTCTTGTGATACATCCAAGTTGTTTCTAAATGTTGTAAATGGGACCAGCAGATGGCGGAATGGTTACATCGCTGGACTTCCACATCGTTGACCGCAGTTTGAGTCCCAGATTCAGGGCCTTAAAACTCACACCAGGTGCTGTGCGTTGTGTGCCCGAGAACCCAAGAGGAGAATGGAGGAGAAGGGATTGCGGTGTGGCCATCCCCCACTCCCTGGGAGTGATTTCTCACTTTCTGTCTTTCTGGCAAGCACACACGCCCTATAGCAAAAATCTCTCAGGGGTTGGCAGGTAGCGTGGTGGTTAAGGACACTGGACTCCCACATGGTCAATCACAGTTTGAGTCCCGGATCTGATGACTTGCTTTCTTTACCTCTCCTCTCTCTCGCGCGCTCTCTCTCTCTCTCTCTCTCTCACACACACACACACACACACACACACATGCTGTCCCTCTCTGGTGAAATTTAAATAAAATAAATAAGGTAAATAATTATTCAAAAAAAGTATTTTTAGAGATCAGCAGTTGGTGTAATGGCTATCTTGCTGGAGTTCCATGTAGTCGACCGCGGTTCGAGTCCCAGACCCAGTAGCTTAAACTCATGCTGGGTGCACGTGCGTGCGTGCCCAAGATCCCGAGAGGAGAATAGAGGAGAAGGGATTGTGGCGTGGCCATATAAATAAGGTAAATAATTATTCAAAAAAAGTATTTTTAGAGATCAGCAGTTGGTGTAATGGCTATCTTGCTGGAGTTCCATGTAGTCGACCGCGGTTCGAGTCCCAGACCCAGTAGCTTAAACTCATGCTGGGTGCACGTGCGTGCGTGCCCAAGATCCCGAGAGGAGAATAGAGGAGAAGGGATTGTGGCGTGGCCATCCCCCCTGGGGGTGATTTCTCACTTTCTGTCTCTCTGTATCTCTTTATCTTCCTGGCAAGTGCACGTGCCCTATGGCGAAAACCTCTCAAAAATAAAGTATTTAAAAACATTTTCTCTATAAATAAATAAATGGAAGTGTGGCAGTAAGTCAAGTCCCAGGCCCTCAGAGATCTAAAAGCCTCCATATTTCTTTTTTCTTTCTTTCTTCCTTTATTTCTTTTCTTCCCTTTTTTCTTTTCTGCTAGTGTGCGCTCGCCGGAGACAGAAAGGGAGCGACAGGGAGTAAGCGCCACCCCGTGGAGCATGGTAGTACTGCAACTCCTCCTCCATTTCTCCATTCCATCAGGATTTTAGGCACGCACACACGTGCCTGGCGTGTTTGTTGTTTGTTTGTTTGTTTTTAGAGGTTTTTGCTATAGGGCGCGTGCGCCAGCCAGACTGACACAGAAAGTCAGAGAGATAGAAAGCGAGAAATCACCCCCCCAGGGAGGATGGCCACACTACAATCCCTTTTCCTCCATGCCCGGCGTGAGTTTAAGCCACTGGGTCCGGGTCGCAAACCGCGGTCGACTACGTGGGAGTCCAGCGACATAGCCATTACGCTAACTGCTGGTCCCCTGGCGTGTTCTTCAAGCTCCTGAACCTGAGATTTGAACTGCAGTCAGCCATGTGGGATCCATTCCCTTAACCACTAGGCCACAGGGCAGGCCCACACACATTTTTTGGGCTTGTCAACTTCATTCAAGTTCCGATTCTACTCCACAAATTTCCCACTTGTATTCCCCCAGTCAGGTGACAGAAGCAATAGGTTGGCCCGGCCTCCTCTTTTTTTTTTTTTTGTTAGGGTCTTCTCTTGATTGTCATCTTTTGTTACCTCTTCCCTAATCTTGCCCTTAGGGAAAAAATGGTAGAAAAGGCAGTAAGGGAGATCAGAAGATGGCATAATGGTTACGACACTGGACTCCCATGTAGCCTACTGAGGTTCGAGGTTCGAGTCCCAAATCCGGTGCTTAAAATTCACACAGGGGGAACCAGCAGTTAGCGTAATGGCTATGACGCTGGACTCCCACGTAGTTGACAGAGGTTCGATTTCCAGACCCGGTGGCTTAAACTCATGCTGGGCGTGTGTGCGTACGTGCCCAAGATCCCGAGAGGAGAATGGAGGAGAAGGGATTGCGGCATGACCATCCCCCCGGGGGGTGATTTCTCGCTTTCTGTCTCT
>NW_006204113.1:209001-216031 GCF_000334495.1 Tupaia belangeri chinensis
AACCTCGTGTCGCGTTCCAGAACGCGCGAGTTAAAACTCACGCCGGTCGCGTGTGCGTGCGTACCCAAGATCCCGAGAGGAGAATGAAGGAGAAGGGATTGCGGCGTGACCATCCCCCCAGGGGGTGATTTCTCGCTTTCTGTCTCTATGTCTCTCTCTGTCTGGTGAGTGCACGCACTCTATAGCGAAAACCTCTCAAAAAAAAAAAAAAAAAAAGAAAGAAAGAAAATGCCCTGTCCTTTCCCCCAGCTTTTTGCTACAGGGCACATGTGTTCACCTGACAAGAGACAGAGAAAGAGAAAAAGTGGGAAATCATCCCCACTGGGGGTGGCCACATATCAATTCCTTCTCCTTTCAGGACTTTGGGCATGCACACACACACCCAGTGTATTTTTCAAGCTGCTAGGTCCGGGACTTGAACTGCACAGTTGGCCATGCAAGATCTAGCTGCCATAATCACCACCTGGCTGGTCCCCGCCGTCTAATCATCTTCTGATACGATATTGAAATCCAAGATACTCCATGTGGCTTGGTTGCCTAAAAGCCAAATCCTCTTTATTTTCCCTTTGGCCCTCGAGAAAGAACCCCCATCACCTTCTCATGATTATTTATTGCCTTCATGAGATAAAGACACACTCAGCAGGGTCATCCCAGGATCCTCCCCCAAGTTCCGCAGCCAGCCAGGATCACGGGTGCTCTCAAGGCATGCCCAGTGTGCTTGGATAGGCCTTGGTTGGGACTTGAACCTATGGCCTCCCATATGGCTTCAGCATCATACAGCAGCCCCCTTACAGCCTGCGCCACTGTATCTGATCATCCCACCATGGCCTGCTTGGAGTTTTTAGCATACATTTGCCACATTCTTTCTTGGTTTCAGGGTACTGATTTTCAGCTCAAGGGAATCTTGAATGTTAACTTATTGTCCAGTTCTGCTCAGAAGCCGACACTGGATCCATTGTCTTACGAACGAAGGTTGAAAGTGGGATGTGAACAAGCATAGTTTCCCGAACGAGCGTGGTTTGGGATTCAAGATCTCTTCCTGGCTCATGTGGACATTGTTTGCTTATTTTAGACAGCGTTTCATTCAGGGCCTCCTGCTTCTGCCTCCCAAGCAGCTGGAATGCAGGTGCACACCACCACTTCTGGCTCCTAGGGTGGGCCAGTAATTGAGCTAAGGCCTCCTACATGGCTTCAAAAAGTGCTACCGTGGCTGGGCCTGCTCATATCATCTTGATGGGCCTTTTAGGAAGATGGCTCCCCAGAAAACAGATTTTTTTTTTTAAGAGATTTTTGCTATAGGGTGCATGTGCTTGATGGAGAGACAGAGAGACAGGAAGCAAGAAATCACCCCTCAAGGGGGATGGCCACACCACAATCCCTTCACCTCCATTCTCCTCTCAGGATCTTGGGCATGCATGCACATGCGGCCGGCATGTTTCAACCTCCAGGTCTGGGACTCGAACCATGGTCAGCCATGTGGGAGTCCATTACATCATCTGCTGGTCTCAGAAAACCGAGTGTGATGCAGGGATTCAGATACAAGTACTTTATTTGGGAGATTATCCCAGAAAACACAGTGAGGGAGAAAGGAAGTAAAAGAAGAAACACAAAATAAGAGGTATATAATGAAAAAGTTACCTCTCAGGGCAACTGGGGCTTGGTCTTACTTGAGACCTGCGAAATGTACAGACCTGCAAGATGACAGAATTGTTCCAATGCAAGGAAAGACAATGGGCACTTTCCTCCCAATTTTGTTCCTCACTGGGTGTCGTTTGCTCCTGAGGTAACTGCATTTCTAGCTTGCTCTGCCTGCCAGCAAAGCTCACTGCACGAGCCAGAGAACCCCCTCAGGCACAGAGGCCAGGGTATTACACGGGAACTGTCTGAAAGTGACCTTCAGTAGAACTGGATGGGGTGTTGACCGCATCTGCTACGGGGAGACTCATGGTCCACGGTGGCTGGTCTTTGGCCATGTGACTAATTCCTAGTGAGCACGTCACCCAAGCAGTCTATACGAGATTTCCCTGAGATATGGGGCCAGGGAAACGGCATAGCAGATGGCTTAGCAGTTATGTTGCTGAGCTCCCACACGGCCAACCGCGATTCAAGTCCCACACCCAGTGGTTTGAAAATCACTCCAGGTGCGTGTGCGTACGTGCCCAAGATTCTGAGAGGAGAATGGAGGAGAAGGGATGACAGCATAGCCATCCCTCCCCGGGGGGGGAGTGTAGTTCTTACTTTCTCTCTCAGTGTCTCTCTCTCTCTCCCCACAGTGAGCACATGCACTGTAAGCAAAAACCTAAAAAAAATTTCCCTGAGATTTGGTATACTTTGGTACGTTTTCCTGGGAGCAATAAGTACGATGCAGGCTGGAGTGGTCTGTGACCCTCTTCCCTGGCTGCTTCCAAGACAATGTCAGCGGAGGTTAATCAGCCGGGGTATATCAGAGCGATGTTCAGGACAGAAGTCTGGGTTGGAAGTAGAAATGTCGGTTTCTGGTGGGAGGCATGAGGAATCACCAAAGAGGTAGCAACAGAAAGTCATCTCATTGGCCTTGGCTACATAGAATTGTCTTCAAGAAAACGTGGATGTGGGGCTGGCAGGTGGCGTGGTGGTTAAGGGTGCTGGACTGCCACATGGCTGACCGCAGTTCGAGTCCCAGACCTGGAGGCTTGCTCTCTCACTTTCCCTCTCTCTCTCACTCTGTCCCTCTTTGATCACATTCTAATAAATAAATAAAGTTAAATAAATTAATTCTTAAAAAAAAAAAAGAAAAAGTGGATGTTAAGTGGAATCAGATCATAATGAAAAGTGGCCTTCAGGGAACCAGCAGTTAGCGTAATGGCTATGTCCCTGGCCTCCCACGTAGTCGACCGCGGTTCGTGTCGCGGACCCGGTGGCTTAAAACTCACGCCGGGCGCGTGTGCGTGCGTGCCCAAGATCCCGAGAGGAGAATGGAGGAGAAGGGATTGCGGCGTGACCATCCCCCCTGGGGGGTGATTTCTCGCTTTCTGTCTCTATGTCTGTCTCTATCTGTCTGGCGAGCGCACATGCCCTACAGTGAAAATCTCTCCAAAAAAAAAAAAGTGGCCTTCAACCAATGCCCGCTGGGATCCAAATCCTGGGCTCCCCCATATGGCTTCAGCACCTCACAGTGGAGTCTTATCACCTGCACCACCATGGCTGGGCCCATCACTGACTTTCCTCCCCTCAGTGTGTGTGCACTTGTCACACAGAGAGGAGAAGAAAGTGAGAAAGCGCTCCAGGTTTCTGTAGATGCTAGGCACTGTGTGGCGGGGTCCCACACGGTCAACTATGTGGTTTGAGTCACACACCGGGAGCCTTGAAAACCATGCCGGGCACATGTGCGTGCGTCCTCGAAGTCCTGAGAGAATGATGGAGAAGGGATTGCAAGCGGCCATTCCCCCTGGGAGGTGGCTTCTACTCCCCCGTCACCTCGCTGTCCCAGTTTGGAGGATATACGTACCCTATACAAAATTAAAAGAAAACAAAATTAAGCATAGCACAGACTGTATGGAAATAAATTCCTTTGGAAATACATTTCTTTTCAAAAACAAAGCATTGGGGCCAGTAGATGGCGTAGTGGTTAAGTCACTGGACTCCCACATAGTTGACCATGGTTTGAATCCTGGACCTGGTGGCTTGAAACTCACGCCGGGTGCGTGTGTGCCCAAAATCCCGAGAGGAGAAAGGAGAAGAGGGATTGTGGTGTGGCCATCCCCCCAGAGGGTGATTTCTTGCTTTCTGTCTGTTTCTTTTTATCTCTCCAGTGAGTGCATGTCCCGATAGCAAAATTCTCTCTAATAAAAGCATTTTCGATGTCTAAAAAAACAGAAACCAACGACACCAAGTTTGGCAAGGTGTGGCACAGCGGCGACACTCATAAACTGCTGGTACTGTGCAGATTGACGGTCACTTGAGAAAAGCGTTGGGTAATACCAGTTTAATATGTGTGTATCACATGAAGCCGCCTTTGCACTCCTAGGCATGTCTCAGTTTATATGAGCATCAAAACTAGGGAGAATCAGAGCACAGAGTGAGGAGCAGTCAATGAGGGGAAGACGTGGAGCAGCGACTGGGAGGGGAGATGATGGAGGCCTCCAGGGTGTGGGCCATATTCCAGTGCGTGACTTGGATGACGACTACACGAGTGTTCCTCCCGGAACAATCGCACCATCTAACTATTCTGTGCACTTCTCTGCCTGTCTACCGTGCTGCATAGTAAACAAAGAGGTAGCTGCGCGGTGGAGAAGCTGACATTGTCCTCTTCGCGCGACTGTTCCAGCCACCTCGAGCTTTCTCTGCCCTGTGCACCAGTTGCAGAAGGGGCAGCGGTCCCCAGCAATACGATCCCTGCGGCGGGTGTTAGACGAGGTGGTTTGGCGTGTGCAATCGGCGCTCTGGGAAAGTCTCTGGCTGATGAACTTGCCCTGGGGGATGTTTTGGAAGATAAGCTCAAAGGATAAAGGATGGATCTGCAGCACGGAAGCTTATTTCTTCAGACACCTAAAATTGTGGCAGATAAAGATGACTCTGTGACCGCCAGTTCCAAGATTGTGGTGGTGACTGCTGGAGTCCGTCAACAGGAGGGGGAGAGTCGTCTCAGCCTGGTGCACAGAAACGTTAATGTCTTCGATTTCACCATTCCCCAGATCGGCAAGGACAGCCCCGACTGCATCGTAACTGTGGTTTCCAATCCAGTGGGCATTCTCACCTGTGTTACCTGGAAGCTCAGCGGCTGCCCAAGCACCGCGTGATCAGAAGTGGGTGTAATCTGGATTCTGCTAGATTTCGCTATCTCATGGCCGACAAACTTGGCATTCACCCCACCAGCTGCCACGGATGGATTTTGGGAGAACGTGGCGACTCAAGTGTGGCCGTGTGGAGTGGAGTGAACGTGACAGGTGTTTCCCTCCAGGAACTGAATCCAGAAATGGGGACAGACAATGACAGCAAAAATTGGAAGGAAGTGCATAAGACGGTTGTTGAAAGTGCCTATGACATCATCAAGATACAGGGATATACCAACTGTGCGATGGGACTAAGTGTGGCTGATCTCACTGAATTCATGTTGAGAAATCTGCCCAGGATTCATCCGGTGTCAACCATGGTGAAGGGGGTGTATGGCATGGAGAATGAGGTCTTCCTGAGCCTTCCATGTATCCTCAGTGCAGGGACTGACCAGTGTTATCAACCAGAAGCTGAAGGACAACGAGGTTGCTCAGCTCAAGAAGAGTGCAGGGACTCTGGGACATCCAGAAGGACCTGAAAGACCTGTGACTACTGAGGTCTAGGCTGTAGAAATTTTAAAACTACAGTGTGATTAACCATGAGCCTTTAGTTTCCATCCAGGTATGTGGATCACAGTTTGCTTTTCCTTACTATGTGAATGTGGGCCCACAGAATCAAAGCCCATGCTTGGTTTAATGCTTGCAATATGAGCCCTTGAACAAATAAAATTAACTCTCATTAAAAAAAAAAAGGGACTAGCAGTTAGCGTAATGGCTATGCCCTTGGACTCCCATGTAGTCCACCACGGTTCAAGTCCTGGACCCGGAGGCTTAAACTCAGGCAGGGCGAGTGTGCGTGCGTGCGTGCGTGCCCAAGATCCCAAGAGGAGAATGGAGGAAAAGGGATTGCAGCATGGCCATCCCCCCTGGAGGGTGATTTCTCGCTTTCTGTCTCTCTGTCTCTCTCTGGCTTTCTCACGAGCGCATGCACCCTATAGGAAAATACCTCTACAGAAAAAAGATAAAAACAAAAAAACTGGAAGTGCAGACTCCACATAGATGATGATCTAAACATCCTACGTTTATAAACACAAAATCTGGACAGGTCCTCGGGTTGGATGGAGCTACATCTCAGAGGTCGATACTGAGGGTGGCGGGAGGTTGTCTGCAGAGATACAGGGAGAAAGGCAAACGGAGGCATTCTGGGGCCTGTGTTCTTTCTCGTCGTAAAGCTCACTCCAGTGGCCTAATGCCTAGGTAGTTGGAAGCCACTTCTGATGGTCCAGCTTCACTTCCCTAACATTACTTGGAGCTGAGTTACAATGTTTTCATCTTCCTACCTGGCTGTCCCAACTTTCTACATTTATCTCAACTTTCTAATTTACCTATGATAGCTTTTTTATTGTGAAAAATACTTTTACAGAATAAAGGCATAGTGAGCACTACTCAACCATTACTCAACCTCATTCCCATTCTCGTAGGGAGTCTGCTGATGACACGAGATAAATATTTACGTGGCTGTGATCAGCAGCCCCACACTAATCCTCTTCTCCTAACCTTATTTTCCTACACAGATTTTTCACTTTGACTGAATCCACCTATTTGTCATAATAGGTAGCTACCAAGTATTCTGTCTTCATTATCTATGTTTAGCCTTTTTTAAGTTAACTTAT
This sequence comes from Tupaia belangeri chinensis, assembly GCF_000334495.1. Classification (NCBI taxonomy): domain Eukaryota; kingdom Metazoa; phylum Chordata; class Mammalia; order Scandentia; family Tupaiidae; genus Tupaia; species Tupaia belangeri. The sequence continues at coordinate 215,426 of NW_006204113.1, forward strand.
TCTCACGCTTACAGGAAGTGTAGTTGCTCTGTATCCATCTCTACCTGGTTCATCTGGACCATTTGTTTCATTGTCGCTTCTTTTCTGAAGTTGCAACCTCACAATTTTCACCAGCTTTATCAAAGAGGAATTCGTGAAGTGACAGGTTAGAATGTAGGGGCTCTCCAGTACTTTCTTACCACGTTACACACTGACTTCTTAAACAATGAATTATTGGGGGCCAGCAGGTGGCATGGTGGTTAGGGCTCTGGATTCCCATATGGCTAGCTGTAGTTCAAGATCTAGATCGGTTGGCTGGAAAATCATGACAAATAAATACATACATGAATAATTACATGTTTAAAAAAATCCTTATAAAAAAATGGGGCTGGCAGGTGGCATGGTGATTAGGGCGACTGGACTCCCACATGGCTGGCAAGGGTTCGAGTCCCGGACCTAGCAGCTTGATTTCTCACTTTCTTTCTCTCTGTCTCTCTGGTCACTTCAAAAAGATAAATAAATAAAATAATGACAATGAATAAAATTAAACAAAAATAATTTAAAAATGAATGATTTGGGACTGGCAGGTGGCATGGTGGTTAAGGGTGCTGGACTCCCACATAGTTA
>NW_006204113.1:216086-219661 GCF_000334495.1 Tupaia belangeri chinensis
AAACAAAGTTAAATTCTGAGAATGAATGATTTGCGCACGAGCAGATGGTGTGGTGGATAAGGCGTTGTACACTCCTACATGGTTGACCGTGGTTCGAATACCAGACCTAGTGGCTTGCTTTCTCACTTTCCCTCTCTCTCTCTGTATCTCTGGTAAAATTAAAATAAATTAATAAATTAAAAAAAGAATGATTTAATTTTGTTATTATTATTTTGGAGAGGTTTTTGCTATAGGGCGTGTGCGCTTGCCAAAAAGAGAGAGGGAGGGAGACAGAAAGCAAGAAATCACCCCCCAGGATGGCCATGCCGCAATCCCTTCTCCTCCATTCTCCTCTCAGGATCTTGGGCACACATGCACACGCGCCCGGCGTGAGTTTAAGCCACCAGGTCCGGGACTCGAACTGCAGTCGACTACATGAGAGTTCAGCAACATAGCCATTACACTAACTGCTGGTCCCAAATTTTGTTATTATTTTTAATTTGCTATAGGGCATGTTCACCCACAAGAGTAGAGAAAGAGAAAGACACCAAATCAACGGGTCTGGGACTGGAACTGTGGTCGGCCATGTGGGAGTCCAGCACCCAAACCACCATGCCACCTGCTAGAGAGATGAGAAAGAGATGGAGGGACCAGTAGGTGGCATGGTGGTTAAGGTGCTGGACTCCCACATGGTAGACCATGGTTCGAGTCCTGGACCTGGAGGCTTGCTTTTTCACTTTCCTTCTCTCTGGTGAGCACATGTGCCCTATACCAAATTTAAAAAAAAAACACAACAAATAAAATTCAAAACAAAGAATGAAAAAAGAGAGAGAGAGGGAAAGTGAGTACTCACCCCTTACAAACCACAACAAATAAAATTAAAAACAAAGAATGAAAAAAGAGAGAGGGAAAGTGAGTACTCACCCCTTACCTCAGGGGTAACAGCCATGGCGCAATCCCTTCATTTTCCTCTCAGGATTTTGGACACCCATGTACAACTACTTGGCACAATTTTCAAGTCACCAGGTCCAGGACTTGAACTGCGGTCGCCATGTGGGAATTCAGTGCCTTAACCACCATCCCACGTGCTGGCCCCTGCTCTGTTTTATCTTCCGTTGTTCATTCTGTCATTATATTTCAGTTACTGCATGGGTCAGTGGCTGAAGGAAAGCGAAAGTATAACCATGTGTAAACTCGAGGCTGTAAGTCACAATGGAAAGCAAGTGACATTCTACCCTTACTCCTTCTTCAGTGTGCATCTGCACAACGGGGAGGGGAAAAAGACAGGACCATCTACTCTTCAACAAATTGCAACTTCATCTTCATCTGAAGACAGTCTCCCTTACGTAGAGACAGGGGACGCTGCCACTTCTGTCAAACCAAGTCAAGGTTTCAAAGTATGAACATGAAAAATCTTTTCCTATGTCTTTATCAATTATAATGTACATAGTGTTGCTGAACGTGCTTTGGAGTCTTAATGGATAAAGTATGGGACAATGAAGACCTGTGAATGTACCTAGATTTCCAAATTGTATCTTTTGTAAACTACTCCCTTCTCTCTCTCTTTTTTTTTTAAAAATATTTATTTTCCAGCACTTTAATCACCATGCCACCTGCTCGCCTCTCTCTTTTTATTTTTTTAAAGAGATTTTTCTGTGTGTGCACACCATAAAGACAAAGCAAGAAATCACCCACCAGGGGGATTGGCCACACCACAATTCCTTCTCCTCAAGTCTCCTCTTGGGATTTTGGGCCTGCACACATACCCGTCATGAATTTTAAGCTGCTGGGCCTGGGACTTGAACCTCTGGGACATGGCAGTCTAGTAGTGATGTAATCTTTATGCCACCTGCTAGTCCCACAAACTACTCTTCTAAAAGTATTTTTAGGGAGCCAGAGGAAAGGAAAGTGAGAAATCATCCCCCGGGGGATGGTCACGCCGCAATCCCTTCCTCATTTCCTTGTGGGATTTTGGGCAAGGTTGCACTGGAAACATGCGTGGTTTTCAAGCTGCAGGGTCTGCCTCCAATCGAGAAATCAGTGATGTGGGATTCAGCCGCCTTAATGTCCATGCTACCTGCTGGCTCTAAAAAATTGTTTTAGGTATTTTTACAATATGTGGTATTTTCCTGGAACAAAATCTCTACCTACTAGATGCCCTGCAGAGTCAAAATCTTTGGGGCCTGTCATGTTTTCGTCCCAACACGAGCCCGCCAGAGGGCGCCCGTCCTCTGTCTATCCAGTCTCCATCCGCCACTCGGAAAATCCAGGTTAAATTTAACATTCGGGAAAAGTCTTTCGCATTTGATCCACAATTATTTACCGAGATTTTATTGTGCCGCCAGGTACCGGGCTAGGTTCACAAGACACAGAGGCGAGCTAAGCGCGATTCCCACAGAGGCTTGGATCACTGGGGGGTGAAAGTAACCAGCTACAATAACGAGCGGGCAGTGAGTTTCTAGGTCCGATGTCAACGGCTCCAGGCCTCAGAAACCCGGAGCGAACCGTAAATCGACCTGGGATTGCTTCCGCTCTGTAACCAGGGTAACGACCTCTGCCCCCACGGCGTTTGCTCCGGCCGAGCCAGAGACTCAAACCCCCTCCCCCCTTGTATGTCCTGCTTAATTCGGGATCCCTGGAGTTCTCTGACAGCTCACTTCGCCCAGGTCTACACTTCAGTTTCCTAGAGCACGGGACACGACTCACACAGCGGCCGCAATTGGCTCCGCCTAGTCCTTTCCGGTTTAAAACCCGCGGGCTTTCCTGTTCTAATTCCTGGATTTCCTGTTTTGGTTCTCGCGATAGTTATGAGCCCTCGCGTGAAGTTCGCTTCTCGTCCGTCTTGCGAGGGCAGAGTGTTTGCTGCCCCCGGCTTTCGATCCTCTCTGTCCAGGAGTACCGTCTGGCCCTAAAATTCGGGAACCCCTAAGCGAAAGCGCTCGGTCGAGTCCGGGGTGCTGTTCGAGGGCTGAGTCCCGGCGCTTGGCTCCCGGGGCCGCACTGCGCATGCCGAGCCGGCGCCGCGGGGCGGTCCCGGGACCCGGGCTGGAGGCGAGCCGGGCCCAACGGCGCCTCCCCGGCTGCAGCCGCGGGTCCCTCCCCCTGCACGTTTAACTGCGGCGCGGTTTCTTACACCGCTTGGGGCAGGCCGGGGCGGGGCCTGGTCGATCGGCGGGCCTCCAGGAATGCTTTCCTCCCCGCCCCCAACCTAAAGTGCCACGGTGGCGCTGGTGGCGGTCGTGAGATCGAAGGCCTCCAGCCCTTCCATCCTCCCAACCGTAAGCTGTAATCCCGACCCAAAGCGACGCCCGCCGCCCGCCGATGAGACGCCCTGCCGCCGCCAGTCGGTTCCGGCTTCTCATCAGCTGGTTACTCCCGCGGGTCGAAGCACCTGCCGGATGTGGGAGGCAGATGTAAACACATCTCGGTTTTGTGCCCCGGTGGGGAAGCTGGGTGGGCAGGCTTGCAGTCGGTCCTGGAAAGCCGACCGTGGGCTGCGGGAAGACATTGGCTGGCCCTGCCTTCCAGGAGCGTCCAGACATCAAAACGAAATAGCTTCACACCACAGCTCCTATCCCCCACCCCCCCACCCCAAT
>NW_006204113.1:219717-223237 GCF_000334495.1 Tupaia belangeri chinensis
TGTGGGCCAGGCTAGGGGAAATGGCCCGGGAGGGTCCCGTGCAGCTGCAGAAAACTGGCAGCCTCTGAACGAGGGGGAAGGCATCGTGCAACGTCGAGGGGCGGGGAGAGGGGGCGGAGGAGCTCTCTCTGAATCCAAGTCGGTGGCTCTCTCAGAAATCCTCAGGCCAAAGCAGAGGGGGCTGGCGGGCCCAACAAGGTTCTGCGCCCCTGCTTTCTTAACATCGCCCCCTCTTTCGGACTGCCATCACTGGAATCACGGGTGCTCGTCCTGAGCAGGTGAGCGCCCTGGGTCTTAGACCTCCTGCGAGGGGCATCCTTCCCACCTCCGTCCTTGTTCCCACCCGCATTATCAACTTCCTATTTCTGGAGTGGTCCACCCATTTCCATCTCTGGGCCAAGGAGCGAGCATTGGATGGTGTTTGGAGGTGATACTGGTGCGGGTGGTGTGTGGGTTGTGTGCCCTGAGCTGCTCTCATCCTTTCCTCCCACCTCTCCTCACTCCCTGCCCCCACCCCCCCCATGCAACCCGATCCATTGCTGACCAGCATAAGTGGGTAACGCCTACTGGGTCACTAGGCCTCTGTGTTGGGTTGGGGTGGGGGGAGTTGACTTGACTCCAGGGTAGCAAGGGAGGGCGCAGTGCTAGGGTCAAGTTTCAGTCCTAGGAGCAGTGAGATTGGTCTTTCGGCGTAGGTGTTGTTTCTGACCTCCTGACCTCGCTTCCCTCCCTGGCAGGCTGCCACCAGCGCGCTGATAACCCCGAGGGCTTCCAGCTAACCATGCGGCAGCCGCCCTCAGCTGCCCTAGTGCTGCCCCTGCTACTGCTAGCATTGCAGACGCCGTCCTCGACCAGCGCGAGACCGTCCCCGGGCCCCGATTACCTGCGGCGCGGCTGGTTGCGGCTGCTAGCGGAGGGCGAGGGCTGCGCTCCCTGCCGGCCAGAACTGTGCGCCGCGCCGCGGGGCTGCCTGGCCGGCCAAGTGCGCGACGCGTGCGGCTGCTGCTGGGAATGTGCCAACCTCGAGGGCCAGCTCTGCGACTTGGATCCCAGCGCTCACTTCTATGGCCGTTGCGGCGAGCAGTTGGAGTGCCGGTTGGACGCAGGCGGCGACCTCAGCCGTGGAGAGGTGCCGGAGCCGCTATGTGCCTGCAGCTCCCAGCGCCCGCTCTGCGGTTCCGATGGCCGCACTTATGCCCAGATCTGCCGCCTGCAGGAGGCGGCCCGCGCTCGGCCCGACACCAATCTCACCGTGGCGCACCCAGGGCCCTGCGAGTCGGGTATGCACGGCCGCGGCCCCTCTCCCCAACACTTGGGCTCCCTCCAGGCACTGCCAGGATCCCCAGTTGGTCTCTGGCTAGCAGAGCGGAAAAGATGAGGCTGGGGAAGCCCTGAGTCCAGGCTGCCTCCTGAAGGTGTGGGTCTGTCAGCAAGCTTCGGACAGCTCCAGACTCTGGTGGCAGGGACCAGTCCTCTGAGAGCGGGCACAGAGCCAGTGAACACCGGGCTCAAAACGGAATGAGACACCCAGACTTTGCAAAAACCGCTGGAGCCCAGGCAGCAAGACACGGGTTCCTGGGAGATGCAATCGGATTTCCTCTGGGCAGCTTCTCAGAGCAATCTCTTAACCCAGTCTTGCCTTCACTGCCCTGTCCTTGTTCAGGGATTAGTGAAGGGGGTTCTTCAGCCCCACCAATTCCTAGGGCTGGGGGCCATCTGAGTCTCAAGTTCTCTCTGGGAGCTTTCACTTCCAGAGCCCCAGGTCTGGCTTGGCTGGGGCTGCCTGCAAAACACACACCCGGCAGGGGTCCAGACAATTTCCTCCGCTCTCCCAGGTTTCCTGCTGCTCAGGGCTGGTTTCAGGTTCTCTGCCTTCCATTGCCCTACCCCCGGAGTGAGGTGGAGGAAGGGCTACTCTTTGGGTCTTTGGGAACTGGGCCTATTTGGAAAAGGGGGAAGGTGGGGGAGGGAGGTGTTGGCTACTTGTACAGCAGGGAAGAGGGGGTGGAATGAGGACAGGGAGCAGTTGGGGACAGAGTGTTGCTGCCAGGCTAAGATGTGGGTCTGTGTAGTCGTTTGTGGATGGTGTCTGCGTGGAGCTCTGTGTGCCTCTGTGTGCACGCCTCTCTGCGCTGTGCCCGTGCGGGTACCTGCATCTCCCTCTGCATGCACCTGTGTACGCATCGTGCTGTGTTTGTGTACTGTGTCCCACCACAAGCATATCCACAGTAATTTTTTTTTGAGAGGTTTTTGCTATAGGGCGCGTGTGCTTGCCAGAAAGACAGAGAGAGACAGAAAGTGAGAAATCACCCCCCGGGGGGGATGGCCACACCGCAATCCCTTCTCCTCCATTCTCCCTTAGATCCTGGGCACGGGCGTACACACACCTGGCGTGAGTTTAAGCCGCCAGGTCCAGGACTCGAACCTCAGTCGACTACGTGGGAGTCCAGTGACATAGCCATTATGCCAACTGCTGGTTCCATCCATAGTAATTTGTATCTTGTGCCTTTGCTGGGTGGGATCTCTTGTTCTCAGGCCTCCTTCCTTTACCCCCAGGGCCCCAGATTGTGTCGCACCCTTATGACATTTGGAATGTGACAGGCCAGGATGTGATCTTTGGCTGTGAGGTGTTTGCCTACCCTATGGCTTCCATAGAATGGAGGAAGGATGGCTTGGACATCCAGCTGCCAGGGGATGACCCCCACATCTCTGTACAGGTAAGAAGGGGGAGGGGACTTCCTTGGGCAGGCCAGGGTCCCCCAGGAGGACCCTGCTAACTCCTCATTGGGCTCCAGTTTAGGGGTGGGCCCCAGAGGTTCGAAGTAACTGGCTGGCTGCAGATCCAGGCGGTGCGTCCCAGCGACGAAGGTACCTACCGCTGCCTCGCCCGCAATGCCCTGGGTCAGGTGGAAGCCCCGGCTAGCCTGACAGTGCTCACACCAGGTAAGGCAGAGCCCTGAGCTCTCGGGGTGTGGGGATGTTACTGGACTAGGACTTCTGAACATGCGTGTGAGAAAGAGAGAGCACGTGTGTTTGGGCACGTGGGCGCATGCACAAGCGTGGCCTTCCCCCAGACTATGGGATGTGTGCCCTGAAGCCGCCTCTCCTGTTCTCTCTGCCTTGCCCGTGTGGTCTGCAGATCAGCTGAACTCCACGGGCATCCCCCAGCTTCGATCACTGAACCTGGTTCTTGAGGAAGCTGAAAGTGAAGAGAACGAGGATTACTACTAGCCCGTGCTCTGGCTCACAGGGGGACGTGTGGGTACAGAGGTCACTCTGCTCTGGAAAAGACCGGGAAGGAGGAGCAGGGCCCCTCATGGATTGCTCGAATGCGTTTAGGGGTGGTCATGGTGGCAGTGGTAGGCAAGAGCCACGTTGGAGGAGGGTGGGGAGAGGCAGAGACTAGAAGAGGTGAGTTCAAAGAGGCCCCAGCAGGAGGATCTCCAACCTGGACCAGCCTGTCAAGGCAGCAGCGGCTGCCGGCCCCCAGCCGGGGTGGGGCCCCAGGCAAAGCACACGG
>NW_006204113.1:223457-227023 GCF_000334495.1 Tupaia belangeri chinensis
GGCCCCAGCCTTTCAAGCCAGCAGCGGCTGCTGGCCCCAGGCTGGGGTGGGTCCCGAGCATACGCAAGAGGAGCCAAGAAGAGCCGACACCAGGATCTTCTTCCCCTTCCCTCAGCCTTCTCTCCAGCCCTGCTCAGCCTGTCTCTCCGGACTGCGCTCCTACTAACCTTGGCCCTTGTTCTTATTTTCCTGGTCCCCAGGCTTGACCTAGCTTATTTATCCTAACTCAAAACTCATCTCAGAAATGTGGCCGTCTCCCAGCTCCCAGGTGCGCTCACGGACTGCGGCCTGTGTGTGCGCCATCTGCTGTACAAGAGGGATCAGTGTGGCATGGGTTAGGTCAGTGCAGTAGGGCGGGCAAGGCCAGCTCCTCATGCCACTCTGTACTGGACAAAGCCTAGCACAGGACCGGGCACAGTAGGCACCAATAAAGATTTATAGGGGCCAGCAGGTGGACACTCCCACATGGCCAACCATGATTCGAGTCCTGGACCTGGTGGCTTGCTTCTCTCTCTCTCTCTGTCTCTCTCTGGTCAAATTAAATGAATGAACAAATAAAATAAATAGTTTTAAAAAATGATAAGCAACCCAGCTAAAAGATCAGTGATGAGCAACGACGTGCAATGAAGGCCACATAGTCCTGGGAGGCCTCCCACACGGAAAGGAGAAGGAGCCGGCTTCCAGAAGCGGTAGGTCCTGATCCGTAGGCACATGCCTACCAGATGGACAGAGCAGGCTTGAGCTCAGGCCTCCTGCCCTCCAGAGAAGGGGGCTGGAGCCATCTGGCTGGAGGGAGGTGTGCTTTCAGTCTGCTCTCCGTTAGGGGCTGGGATAAAGGGAGACAGCCTGCCCCTCTGTTCATTTTACTCTGATCCCCAGCCCAGGCAGAGCAGGGAGCCAGGTCATTGTGGGTGGGGACTCCTAAATGGTAAAAGTAAGACCAGGTTAGAGAAGGGAATGGGGCACACCACTCCCACCTCCCAAAGCAATTCATCCATTTAGGTGGAACCCAAAGCCAGAGAGGGAAGCCTGTTTCCTATCTGCCCTATTCAGTGACCTGCCCTATGTGACTGGGTGTCCCTCTTCACCTCCCAGAACTCTCCGCTCTTTGATCCTCTCCCCCCAAATTCCTCCCCACGTTCTCCTTGCCTAGCCCAGGGACACTAGTGAGGCGGTGTTTGCAGAATGATTGCAGGAGAGAATGAAAGCGTCAGTCGGCCGGGCTGAGTCGCTGTGTGGATGGCTGTGGCCTCCTACGCGCATGGGCTCCGCCCGAGCCTGGCGCCACCGCGGGAGGGACTGTTCTTGGCTCGCCGTCTGAGTTTGTCCTCTGGGGCCCAACGCTGGGAGCCCAGCTTCTTGGGAGGGGTGTGGTCCGGAACCCCAGCCCCGGGGTTTGGCCTCCCCTAGCTCTACTACGCACTACTCCATCTGCTGCCGCCTGGCCCTCGGCCTCGGAGCCAGAGGACGATTTTCGTTGCCGAGCCCTGGCTGGAGCCGGGTGGCCCAGGAGACACCACGACGGCGCGAGCGGGTTGGATACTTGGAGCGAATTCCAAGGCGACCGCAAAAGCAGCGGTGTGGGCGGGGCGGGAGGAGCGCAGTTCTGCGTCGGGACAGGAGGAATGCTGCTCTGGGCTGAAAGAGGGGACGTGGGGTAGAGTCCCTGCCCCTGGCTTGCTCCGGGTCCAGCCGAGCTCGAAGGCGCCCCCTGCGGGCCTGTTGATCCTGCCGCGCCCACCTGCAGAGCAGAGGCTCCACGCCCGGAGCCCTACCGACCGGAGAGGGTCCGAGAGTCCCATGCGTCCTGGGGAATCCGTGCTCCTCGATCGCGTCTCCGGATTCTAGGAGTTCTGGAGCAGACTGCAGCCTCAGTTCCTCCGCCACTGCCCGGCTGTCTCAGCCCCCCACAGCCTGCAATGGGAGGAACCCCTGCCACCCCCCCTTTCCTGCACCCCGCCTCTCTGCAGCGGACGGGCTTTAATAATGTCGCTGGAAAGTGACACGCGATTTATTATTAAAGTAATGCGGGCGCGGGGACGGGAAAGGTTTAATAAACGCGCTGAAATGCTGAGGATTATTCACCGCAAATAAATGAGAGCGCGGGAGGCGTTTTAATAAATAATTTCCCGCTGCTCCCAGGGCGCGAAAGGGGAGGGGGACGGGCGAGCCGCGCGGCTGCCGGAACTCCCGGCTTTGCCTCCCGGCGGGGGGCGCAACCGCCTCCCGGCGGGTTTCCAAGCCTTCTCCGAGTTTTTCATCCTCGTTGCTCACATCAGAGACAGGAGGTTCCAGAGAGCAGACCCAGAATAGCCCAGGCCTGAAGGCGGGAGTGCTCGTGGGTCCCACCTTGCTTCCCCCACCTCTGAGAGTTTAAGTAGTTTGAAGCTCCAAGCAGCAAGCAGCGAACGCGCGGTCTTCCGTCCCGGACAGGGAGATCCTGTCAAGACCCCACTGGGGCTGGCACGGTTGACAGGGCCCAGATCCTCCCAAGCCAGACCCGCGTCTCCGGCTGGGCCATTGTTTTGGCCGATTCGGGCTTGGTGCCCGTTTCTTCTGCCTGCAGGGCAGTGTGAGAAGTAAGCCAAGGAGAGGGCTCTGTGTACAGGAGTGTGTGCCAGGTGTGTGCAAGTGACCCTCCTGGGACTATCAAGGAAATGGGGTTGCTGCGTCTGGCTGCTCACTCCCACGAAGGTAGCAGGAAGGGTCCTTTAGCCGTGCTGGTCTGCACCGAGGGTGTCCAGGGGAAGCCCAGCCCTTGGCTCCGTAGTGAACGGGGGTCAATGTGATCACAGAACTGGAACCCCAGGGAAGAAACCGCTCCTCCAAAAGAAGCTTGGAGGCCCGAGAGTATGAACCCGACTTGCGATTGCACGCGTTGGGGACCAAGGACACGCTTCCCGGGCTGGTGTGTGTGTGGGGAACGCTTGAGGTACACCTGGCGCCGCAAGTTTTATGCCTTGGCCAAAAGAGACATTACTGGCAACACTTGGGGAGTACTGGGAATGGCAAAAGAGTGCCATCTGGTGGATGTTTCTGGTAGTGGCAGCCAGACCTGGCCTGGGGCCTTAGGACAGAGCCTAACCCAGGAAGATGTGAGTGAAAGGTGCGTGGATTTGTACACATTTTTTGTGTGTGAATGTGCCATGTGTGTGTAGTAAGTATGTGATACCTACATAGGGTATCTGTGTGTGGTTTTCTATGTAATATCTATACTATATCTATAGTGGTCACATGTATGTGTATTTATATGCATTGCATGTGAGGTGTGCGTATGCATGTATGTACTCACATATGCTGTGTATATGGTTTACCAAATATATATATATGTGGATATGCATGTAGGTGTATATATGTGTGTGTACACAGCATTGTACATATGGACGGCTTTTTTTTTTTGGGGGGGGAGAGGTTTTCGCTATAGGGCACGTGCTCTCGCCAGACAGAGAGAGACAGAGAGACAGAAAGCGAGAAATCACCCCCCAGGGGGGATGGTCACGCCGCAATCCCTTCTCCTCCATTCTCCTCTCGGGATCTTGGGCACGCACGCACATGCGCCCGGCGTG
>NW_006204113.1:227241-237574 GCF_000334495.1 Tupaia belangeri chinensis
TTTATTTATTTATTTATTTATTTATTTATTTAAATTTGACCAGAGAGGGACAGAGTGAGAGAGAGAAGGAAAGTGAGAAAGCAAGCTGCCAGGCCCAGGACTTGAACCATGGAAAACCATGTGGGAGTCTAGCACCCTTAACTACCATGCCACCTGCCGGCCCATGGATGGCATGTCGTATGTGTATGTATATATCATTTATTACAAGTTCAGATGGTCCCTGACTTAATAATGATGGTTCAACTTAGTTTTTTTTTAACTTTAAAATGGTGTGAAAGTGGGACCAGCCAATGGTGTAATGCTTGCTTCGCTGGACTCCCTTGTAGTCAACTTTGGTTGAGTCCCAGGCCTGGTGGCTTGAAACTCACACTGGGCGCATGTGCATGTGTGCCCAAAATTCCAAGAGGAAAATGGAGAGAAGGGATTGCAGCATGGCCATCCCCCTCCCCGGGGTGGGGGTGATTTCTCCCTTTTCCTTGTCGCTGTCTCTCTCTCTTCAGCAAGGGTATGTGCCCTAAGGCAAAAGCCTCAAAAAAAAAAAAAAAGGAAAGAAAAACCATCTTTTATAGTATAAAGATATACAATGATTAAATTAAAAATAAAGAAATAAACTTTTTTGAGACATTTTTGCTATAGGGCATGTGCACTCATTGGAGAGACAGAGAGACAGAAAGTGGTCAACCATGTGAGAGTCCCTCGCCCTTAACCACCATGCCACCTGCCCACCCCAAGAAAGAAACTTATTTTTTATGTAGAGAGGTTTTTGCTATAGGGTACGTGTGCTTGCTGGAGAGACAGAAACAGAGAGACAGAAAGCGAGAAATTACCCACCGGAGGGGATGGCCACACCGCAATTCCTTTGCCTCCGTTCCTCTCTAGGGAGTTTGGGTACGCACACACCCAGCATGAGTTTTAAGCTGCTGGGTCCAGGACTCGAACCACAGTTGACTACGTGAGAGTTCAGGAACATAACCATTATGCCATCTGCTGATCCCAAAAGAAACTTTAAAAAGGCAAATAAAAGACATAGCTTCAGACATAAAAAGTTCTTTGTGCTCATGGCCTCTTACGCTGTGTAGAAATTCTAGACAGAGGGGACCAGCAGTGATGTGGTTCATGAAGAAATGGTGAACCCAAGTCCCAACCGTCTGCTCAATGCAGGGCGCCTCTGGAGGAATGGTGATGGGATGGGCTGGGGTCTGGGAGGCCATGGATGGGCGGGATTGACAGGGGGCCTTAGAGCCTGGGAGGCGGTTGCAGATAATGAGGGGTGGCTTGAGGACACCTGGAATAGAGGGATAGAGAAGGGTGGTGAAATAGAGAAAGGGCCTGAGGGGGACCAGTAGATGGCATAATGATTATGTTGCTGGACTTCCACATAGTTGACTGCGGTTCAAGTCCCAGAACCGGCAGCTTAAAAACTCACACCACGTGTGTGTGTGCCCAAGATCCCAAGACAAGAATGGAGAAGGGATGACGGCGTGACCATCCCCTGGGGGGGTGATTTCTCACTTTCCATCTCTCTGTCTCTCCAGCAAGCACATGTACCCTATAGCAAAACAAAACAAGAAAAACCTCTAAAACGGAAAGGCCTGGGGAGGAGTAATGAGGTTAGGGTCAGGGATAGAGTTGGGGTGTGGGGCAGAGACAGAGGCTCTGCAAGGATACAGTCTTGGGGTGAAGCCTGGAAACCAAATCAGACAGCCCCTTCCTTTCTGCCCCTCCCTCTCCAGGCTGGCCCTGCTCTCCAGCCCTCTCGGCTCAGCTGGGTGCCAGATGTGCTGGGCGCAGAGGAGAGCTTAGGCTCCAGGCTCGGCCTGGCTTAGGTGACTCAGCGGTGGGCAGGGTGGGGCAGGCCTAACATCAGTGTCCCATGAAGCTTTGTCCCGGCCACCTGAGTCATTGCCATCCCAACTGCCATTACCAGCTTCGGGTTTGGGCCCAGCCCAGTGGGTTCAGGTGAGGATGGGGATGGACCTAGAAAAGGTTACAGAGTCCCCCCACCTGCACACACGCCACACACATTCCCAGGCCTTCTAATCACTTTTAAACATTTTCCCTCGTTTTCGCTGTCTTCCAGGTGTGGTGAGCACAGGCGTCTGCAAGTGCCTTCTAGTTCTTGGCCTGTAGAAATCTCATAGCGTCCTTCTCTCCTCCCAGGCTAAAACACCGCACCCCAAAACCAGGGTTTTGTTCCAGCCACTTCTGTTCCTTCACTGCCTCTTCCCTTCCTTCAGCCCCTCTTTTCTTGCCAGGCTGTGACCTCACGGGTCAGAGGGGGACGAACGGAGACTGAAGATGCATGCTGGTGCCGGGCCCGGCCCGGATTGATGTTCGGCATTTTCTCTGGGCAGCGTGAACAGCTCTGAGAGTCCAGTTCTGGTGAAAATCAAGTCTCATCCCATCCTCCTGGTGAGGAGAAGCTCTGGAATGAGGTCTACAGTCCCCTGGGAGAAAGGATGGGGTCTCTGTGAGAAGGAGTGAGAGCCTGAGGGAACCCACAGTCTCCCAGGAGGAGGGTCGAGGCTCCTTGCCTTGCCGCCCACCCCCACCACAGTCACTGGTGCAGGGCTGAGGAAGGCCTCGCCTGGCCCTCTTGGTGACCGAGGGTCTGACGCCAGCTTCCCTAGCTCTCCTGACTCCCACTGGTATCAGAGGAGGTAAATAAATCCTGGGGCAGTAGTGGGAGGTCTCTGGGCAGTGGGCTCTGCACGAGTCTTTGGGAGCAGAACGGGGGGCTCTGAGGTCATGGCTAAGCTGGTGAGAGGAGCTGAGGTTTTGCAGTCATAGCCTAAGTCCCAGCCCTCCTGCCATTCTTTTTAAAAAGAATTATTTTATTGAACTTTATTTACTTATTTATTTATTTTAATTTTACCAGAGAGGGACAGAGTAAGAGAGAGAGAGAGAGAGAGAGAAAGTGAGAAAGCAAGCCTCCAGGTCTGGGACTCCAACCACGGTCGGCCATGTGGGAGTCCGGCACCTTTAACCACCATGCCACTTGCTGGCTTACCCCTCCCCCTTTTTTTTTAAAAAGAGACTTTTGCTATAGGGTGCGTGTGCTTGCCAGAGAGACAGAGACAGAGAGACAGAAAGCAAGAAATCACCTCCCGGGGGGATGGTCACACCGCAATCCTTTCTCCTCCATTCTCTCCTGATTTGGGGCAGGCACACACACACACCCAGTGTGAGTTTCAAGTCACTGAGTCCAGGACTTGAACTGTGATCAACCACGTGGGAGTCCAGCGACATAACCATTATGCCATCTGCTGGTCCCAGCTCTACTGCTTTCTAAGAGTCTACCTTGGATGAGTTTCTGAACTCCCTTCCTGCCTCCCTCTGCAAATGTCAGTAAAACTGCTCCCACGGAGGTTGTGCCAGGGACCTGCGATCTCGTAAGTAGTGTGTCAGGAACATGGCAGGTGTTTCCTAGGTGGCTGATTTGACTTCCGGGCAGATGATCTGCATGGAGGCGGGAGCAGGATGCCCAGTGTGATGCTTCTTGCTAAAATGTGTGTGTTGGAGATTGGGGTGATCCCAATCTTGGCGCCTGCCTGGAGGAGGCTTTAGGAAGAGGGGAAGGGCTGAGGTGGGACTGGGCTTCCTGAGAACTTGGCAGTCTTCACCCCCACTCGAGCTCTCCTCAGGGAGCCCCTGTCAGACCCAGAGCTCTGGGCTCGTGGGGGGGGGCGTCCCCCAGACTCACCTCCATCCATCTCTTTTATCGGGGCTGCTGAAGGGCTGGAGCTCCAAGGGGACCTCTGATGGGGAACAGATACAGACCAGGCGGAAGCAGCCGGAACTGTGTTGAGCCGAGCTGAAGACCGGGCCAGGGGGTCAGTGAAGACAGATAAAGCTCAGAACAGCTGGGGGCTCAGGGGACCCGTGGAGAGGGGCAGCAGGGGTTGAGGGCCGGCTGTGTCCTGGGAGGAGGCAGGGCCGGAAGCTTCTGACGGGGGCCAGTGTCCATCAAGGACTTCAGATGGCCAGAGACGGCCTTTAATGAGTCTTCAGGAGGAGGGAAGGGGCAGAACTGCCCCCACACAGGAAGGCCAGAGCGCCTGCCAGGAATGAGGGCTGGTCCCAGGGAGAGGCTGAGACTTCCACAGGGGAAGCCCTGAAGGCGCAGGCCTGAGGCAGGGGTCCTGGGGGCTGCCTTACCGTGAAGGCAGAGATGAGAAAGGATTGGTAAGCGATTCTGTGATTTTAGTTCCTGTTTTAATTAACTTTGAAGGGCTTGGGGCCTCCCGGAACGCCAGGGAGGGGAACAGAGCAGACGTTTCTTTTCCTCTTTTCCCTTTTAAAGACAATTTTATTAAATCACTTTGTTTTCATTCTGGCTTGAACATGGGGTGTTTAAACAGAAAAGTAATTATTTCACCTCGTTTGCTTATGGAGAGAGAAGAGTCGGGAAAGGGAGGGGTGTCAGTTGCGGGGAAGAGGCTGCAGCCCCGGAGGGGGGCACACGCACACAAGCGCACATGCGCACACACGTGCGCACACACACGTGCACACAGCCATGGTCGCCCTCGCGGCAGAACCAACTTCCACGCCCTGCACATAGCGTGCACCCACACGCCCCCAAACACAGGCCCCTGAGTATTCATGAGCATGGACCCACTTCCAAAGACACCCTCCAGGACACAGCCTAAGGACACGTAGAAGCTCTCTCGTGCACAAACACACGCTCTGTGCTCACGGAAGAGGCACCCCGCGGGGACCCTCAGACCCCTTCCGAACACCCATGCGTGAGTGGGCCCTCACACACACCCCGTTCAGGTAGTCTCAAGCCCACTGAACCACACCACCCCAGGCGCACACACATTCAGACACAAGTGTGCACACTCATTCTCCAAGCGCAAGCTCGCCCTTACTAGACACCTGGGGACAGATGTGGGGGGTGTTGTCCTGGAGAGGGTGGAAAGGTCTGAGACTCTCATTGGAGTTGCTGGGCCCCAAAATGTACCTGGGCTGCTCCAGGAGCCTCCTCCCCTGTACCCCTGCTCCCCACTCTGATGGGACCCTCTCTGTGACTCCCCACCTCCCACCTGCCCTTCACCCCAGACCACTGGAGCAGGGCGGAAGGCCCCCAGCTTCCCTGAGCTCTGCGGGTCCTCACTTCCAGACCCACACCCCACTGTGTCCGTGGTGGGCCAGGGGCCAGCGTCGGAGGGGTTAAAGCTCGCACAGTAGCGCACCCTCCGCCCCCACGCGGGGCTGGAACGTGGAGGGCCTGTTGGCGGTTGGCGGAGCCAGCCTACCTGCACTTTGTCTTCATCTGTCACCCTTCCTGACAGTCAGATACATCTTGTGGGGGGGCCAGGGCGGGGAGCAATAATTAACCTCTCCCGCTGCATCCCCCAAATGCCAGTGCCTCTGCCACGCTTGCGGGGCGCTCTGCGGAGAGGGAAGGAGGGAGGGGACTGAGCATGGGGCGAAAGGGACAGAGGCTTGGAGCCAGAGGAGAGCCTTGGCGCTCTGATGGCCCAGGCAGCCCTCTTCCCTGGGGAAGGTGGGCAGACTGAGGAGCCATTGGGGATGGCCTGAACTTACCTCTGTCGCCTCAGCTCTCAGAGCTTCTGGCCCCTCCCTGAGGCCTGGGTGGGGATCCGGCCGAGGACGGTGGGCGCTGGAGAGAACTCAGGCTAGCTTTGCGCTGGGGTGTGGGGGCACCCTGCGCTGAGGGTGTGGGGCAGGGCCAGGCTGTGTCCTGGGAGGAGGCACCACGCTGGTCTCCTGCGGATGGCCGCCGCCCAGAGCTCATGGTAGGGACCCATGTCTCTTATGATCAGTGAAAGGGAAGGGGTCTCACGGATTTCTGGAGAAGGCAAGTGAACCCAAATTCAAAATATGAATTAAAGAGGACTCTAATTTTGAGGCAAGAGTCAGAGGACATAAAGCGAGGCGCCAGAAGGGAGCTAGAATCAGAGACTGGGTGAGAAGACACATTTGTCATGGCCGAGGTATTGGAGGGTAGGCGGGACTCGGGGTCAGGTAAGAAACGCAGAGCCAGAGGAAGTGGGACATGCTACGGTATTGCCCCCTCCCCAGAGTGCTCTGTGGGCCTGGGGTACGCCCAGGAAAGGACTGGTCCTGGAGACCTCTCAGCAGGGGAGAAGCAGTCATGAGGGTAAAGACGGGTGTGGCTGTCACTGGTGAGGGTGCAGAGATTTGGGGACCTACCTGTCCTTGGGAAATCTGAAGGTCAAGAGAGAGTCTAGCTTTTTCTACTTCTTTGGGAAGTTGTTAAATTTTCATCATTAAAAAAATTTTTATTTAACTTTATTTATTATTATATTATTATTATTATTACTTTCCAGTTTGATCAGAGAGAGACACAGAGGGGGAGGGGAGTGATAAAGCAAGCCACCAGGTCTGGGATTTGAATGGGCCATGTGGGACTTGTCGGCCACGTGGGAGTCCAGCACCTTTAACCACCGTGCCATCTGCCGGCCTCTAAATCTTTCATCTTTACAATGTCTGATTGAATCACAGACACGGCATTGCCCGTAAATCAGGACCTCTCGCTTCTAATCCTGGTTCTGCCACTAGCGGGCTGTGGTGGAAGGCGGTCACTCGGCCTCTCTGCATTCTGCTTTCCCAGTTCTAATTTGGTGGTGGCATTGGCCCTGCTGGCGGACAAGCTAACAGTGCGGTACTGATGCCCTGTACTCTTCTTGAGACTTTATTTCTTCCTCGAGAGAGAGCGAGGGCGAGAGCGCCAGCGCTAACCTCAGCAGGGTCTCGGCATTGCAATCCGCCTCCATCCTTCAGCCCGTTCAGCCAGCCCCGGGTCGTGGGCAAGGGCTGCCGGGCATGCTCAGGAGGTCTGTGAACTGACCCAGAGCCTCCCCTGTGACTGCCTCTGGCCGTTCCTGTTTCGATGCTGTGCACCGTCAGCCCCTGCTATATTCTAAGACCTGAGGGACCTTACGTTTAGGACACGCTGTTCCCCCAGTCTACACACACGCGGACCTTTGTCACCCGTGAACAGCATGCACGTGGACCCTCAGGCACACGCTCCCTCTCTCTCACACACGTGCACACACGCACGTGGTCTCCTCGCCCCAGGTACCGCGTGCATCCCCGGACTCTCAATCATCTGTCAAATCTGCTGTGCTCGGGAAGGAGCCAGGGGCCAGGGCACCCCAACAGAAAAGCTGACTGAATGTATTTCTGTTCACAAAGAGGGGAGATGCCGCGCAGAGCTGCAAAGTGAGCAGCAGGGCAGGGTGGCAACGCTGGACAGGGCTTGCCCAGAGTGGGGGTGGGTCTGGCTCAGCAGGAGCAGGGGCATGGGGAAAGGGAAGAGAGTCGTTAGAAAGCCGGGGGCAGGGGGGAGGGAGAAAGAGCAAGACGCCCCAACTCCGCTGCAGGCGACTGGCGGCTGAGAGCGAGGAGTGAGGAGTGCTGACAGCCTTGACAGGGAGCCACCTCATTGTCAGACACCCAGATCTGTCAGGGTCTGTCTCCCCGGGGAGGAGCCACTGTGAGTCACGCTGCTCCTTCCTGTCCCCTGGCTCCCCCACCCCCCGACACACACACAGAGAGCCCTGCCCCAGAAGACAAATATTTTCTGGCTATCGATTCCTTCATCTGGAGGAAAGCTGGGAGTTTTGAGGGCCTTGGGGGTGGGAGGGTGCGCAGCGCAGGGGTGGAGTGGGGGGAGAGAAGCAGGAAGAAGTCAGAACCCGCTGGGGTGGGACCACCTAGGTTGGCCGTGGCTGGTCTTCTGGGTCAATGTGACAGGTAAGACAGAGCAGGGAGGGCTCACTCCGCAGCCTAGTGGTTATGGGAACCAGATTCCACATGGCTGACTGTGGTTCAAATCCTGGGCCAGTAACTTGAAAACATTCCGTGTGTGTGTGTGTGTGTGTGTGTGTGTGCATGTCCAAAATCCTAATGTGATGGAGAGATGCAAAATTGATTGTGATGTGACCATGTCTCATTGGAGAATGCTTTTTTGTTCTCTCTCTCTGGCTCATGTGTGTACCTCTGGCAATTAAAAATAAATAAATAAATAGGGCCCAGCAGGTAGGATAGTGGTTAAGGTGCTGGACTCCTACATGGGTGACCACAGCTTGAGTCCTGGGCCTGCTGGCTTGCTTTCTCACTTTCCCTCTCTCTGTGTGTGTGTGTGTGTGTGTGTGTGTGTCTTTGTGGTAAAATTAAAATAAATGAATAAGTAAGATAAAATGAATAATTATTAAAAAAAAGAAGAAAGAAAGAAAAAACATCATCCCAGGTGCACGTGTGTGCATGCCCAGAATCCTGAGAGGAAAATAGAGGTGTAGAGATGAGCATGCCCATCCCCTTAGGGGATGATTTCCCACTTCCCTTCTCACTGTCTCTCTGTCTCTGTCTCTAGCAAGTATACGAGCCTTATGGCTAAAACATAAGTAAATGAATAAAAATAAATTCTCCCAGTCTAAATACAGAGGTGAGTGGGGGCCAGCCGGTGGCATGGTGGTTAGGGCGAGTGAGTCCCACGTGGCTGACCACAGTGTGAGTCCTGCATTCAGTGGCTTGAAAACACACCAGGCATGTATGGTGCCTGCTCAAAGCCCCAGAAAGAGACAGGGAAGAGAAGGGACTGTGGCATGGCCATCCTCCATTGGTGGGTAGGAGGGTTTCTCATTTTAGCTTTTTTTTTTTTTGGAGAGGTTTTCGCTATAGGGCGCGTGTGCTTGCCAGACAGACAGAGAAAGACAGAGAGACAGAAAGCGAGAAATCACCCCCCAGGGGGGATGGCCATGCCGCAATCCCTTCTCCTCCATTCTCCTCTCCGGATCTTGGGCACGCACGCACACGTGCCTGGCGTGAGTTTAAGCCACTGGGTCTGGGACGCGAACCGCGGTCGACTACGTGGGAGTCCAGCGACATAGCCATTACGCTAACTGCTGTTCCCTCTCATTTTAGTTTTATCTCTCTCTGTTTCTATCTCTCTTTGGTGATCTCACATGCCCTATAAATCAGTTTTTTAAAAAAAGGCAGAGAGAGAGAGAGAGGTGGCTTTCTCTAGTCACATACCTTCTGGAACAGCTGTGGGTCATCTCGGACACATTAGGAGCTCTGGAACAAAGTCCTCTTATAGGACCAGCAGGTGGCATGGCAATTAAGGTGCTGGACTCCCACATGGTTGACTGCAGTTCAAGTCCTGGACCCAGCACCTTGGAAGTCATGCCAGGCGCACATGTGCATGCCCAGAATCCCGAGAGAAGAGCTAGGACTGCGGCCTGGCCTTCCTCCCGGGGGTGACTTCTCACTTTTCCTCTCTCGCTCTGGTGAGCACATGTGCCTTATGTCAGAAACCTGAAAAGGGCAAAACAGAACAAAAACTCTTGTCCAGGCGTGGCCCTCCTGAAGGGGGAGCTGGAGTCTGAGGGTGTGGGCAGCTTCACTTTGGGACAGCAATTTTCTCTTCCCTAACGGGGGGCTCAGAAAGGATTGCCACCATTTTGGGTCTCATTCTGAGTTTCTTCTCTGGCCCCAGCTCCTTCTATGAGACTAGGCCTCCATTTCTGTCCAGTCTCTGCTCTTAGAATCCGAATCTGAGCTGGTCTGGTCAGAAGGTCCCACTCTCCCCTGTCGCATTGGCCCCCCTCCACCTGAATCTTTTGGGGTGAGCCCTGGAGCTCTTTGCTAACCCTAGGGGCACCTACAGCCTCTCCCACTCCCAGAGCTTCACTTCACCCATCACCTTAATAAGATAAAAAAAAAAAAAGAAAAGAAAAGGTATGCTCTATGTATCTATTCTGGACTTATTTTTTAAGTCTGAAATGCACATTTCCAAGTAAGTATCTATGGATACTTAGAAGGTGGCCTGCTGGTTATTTCCAGGTGAATCACTGCGAACACTTTCAGCTCAGCAAGTCCCATACCCAGCTTGCTTCCCCCACCGTCCTGCCACTGCTTACAGCGTCCTTGCTGTGGTCAGCATCGGCCACACACGCGCTCTCACCCAGCACCATGTTTCGGGTCATCTGCGTGGGAGCCCAGTGACATCACTGTTATGCCAGCTGCTGGTCCCCTGGCACAGTTATTTATAGCACATCATACATGCTCAGCACTGTTCTGGATTGGACGAGTCGTTACATAGTCGCACTGTCCCTCTTCACCTCGGATTCCTGTTTAATCCATCAAGCCCTACCAGGTCTTCCATTCTTCTCCAGAGCATGGCTCAGGATCCCAGCACAGGCTTGACCGACACCACCAGCTTCTGCCTAGCCTCCCTACTTTGCATCTCTCATCCCTTCCACCCAGGCTCCCACACACTGCCACCGCCAGTCTCTTCTTCACAGGCCACGGCGCCCCACCACCCGCGTCGTGTCACCCT
>NW_006204113.1:237591-238526 GCF_000334495.1 Tupaia belangeri chinensis
GTCAGGTAGCCCTGTGCACCTCACCGCCTGTGTATTGTAGCCCTCTGCGCCCCACTGCCCGCGTCATGTAGCCCTCTGCGTTTAACTGCCTGTGTATTGTAACCCTCTGCGCCCCACTGCCCGCGTCATGTAGCCCTCTGCGCCCCACCGCCTGCGTCATGTAGCCCTCTGCGCTTAACTGCCTGTGTACTGCAACCCACTGTGCCCCACCGCCCGCGTCATGTAGCCCTCAGCGCCCCACCGCCCGCGCCATGTAGCCCTCTGCACCTCACCGCCTGTGTATTGTAACCCTCTGTGCCCCACCGCCCGCGTCATGTAACCCACTGTGCCCCACCGCCCGCGTCATGTAACCAACCCTCTGCACCCCACCGCCTGCGTCATGTAGCCCTCTGCCCCACCGCCTGCGTCATGTAACCCTCTGTGTCCCACCGCCTTCACTTCGAGAATACTCACAGTCCGTCACATCACCCAGTTCCCGAGTAGACACTTACAGCGTCGTAGGTCAGAAATCCGAGTCACTTTACCTGGGAGGGCAGTAACCAGGCACTAACACAACTTCTGTGCCACCCAGACCCACATTTGACAGCCTGGAATGGGTACGACAAGAACTGATGGAGAGGAGAGACTTTGTGACCTAAAGGAAGCCCAGAGGTGACTTGCTGTCTCTGAATTCAGATCTGAAGGTGCGCATATAGAGAGGCCCCTTTGGGCAACCCTACTCCCAACTCACGCTTTCCCACCCTGCTCCCCGGCATGGATCACTGGTTCCACAATTTGGACTAAGCCTCCCATTTCTCGTTCCAGGGCTGGAGTCTTCAAGGACATCTTTTTGCAATGGGCAGTTGGTGACTGACTCTCTTCCAGCTTCTGCCTGCCCTCTGTGCCAATCGAAACAGTGCCCTCTATGATCAGAGATCAAGGAACACCCAGTCCGT
>NW_006204113.1:238688-253384 GCF_000334495.1 Tupaia belangeri chinensis
TGTCTCACCGCAATCCACATCCCAGACCTGGTGGCTTGCTTTCTCACGTTCCCTCTCTCTCTCTGTCTCTCTCTAATCAAACTGTAAAATAACAATAACAGTAATAAAGTTAAATAAAATAACTCTTTTTTGGGGGAGAGGTTTTTACTACAGGGCACGTGCGCTCACCAAAAAGACAGAGAGAGACAGAGAGACAGAAAGTGAGAAATCACCCCCCAAGGAGGATGGCCATGCTGCAATCCCTTCTCCTCCATTCTCCTCTCGGGATCTTGGGCACACATGCACACGCGCCCGGCATTAGCTTAAGCCCCTGTGTCCGGGACTTGAATTGTGGTCGATTACATGGGAGTCCAGTGACGTAGCCATTACACCAACTGCTGGTTCCAATAAAATAATTCTTAAAAAAAAAAAAAAAGAATCAACAGTCAAGGCACCTCCAGCCATACCCTGAGGGTCTACTCCAGGGGACCTCAGAAGGGGCCTGGGGAGAACCCCCTCCCCCATCGTATTAACACCCTCTTATCCACCTGAATCTTTGGGGTGAGACTCTGGAGCTCTTTGCCAAACCTAGGGGCACCTGCAGCCTCTCCACTCTCTTCCCTGGCATCCCATCCCCTCACTCAGATGTTGCCAAGTGGATGGTGAGATTGGACGGGTCCTGGTGGCCGAACTCCAAACAGGGGGAGGCATCCTGGCCCCCTGCCAGCCTTCCGCCCCTGGTAATTTGGCAGGCAAGCGCCAGCTGTAGAGATCTGCACATCTGTTTATGCCTCTGGCTTGTTATTTATCCTCTGCCTTCCACGGCAGCAGAGCCAGAGCTCGCCTCAACTCTTCCCAAGTTCGATTAACTGGGCAAGAAGGCGGGTACACCGTCACCCAACTGCTGGCGCTCACTGAAGGAATGCCTTCTCCAGCAGCTGCCGCCACTGCTCAGGAGAGGAGGGGAGGGGAGGGGAGGGGAGGGAGGGGAAAGGAAGTGGTGGAGAGGGAAGGGGAGGGAAGGGCTGCTGACCACAGTCATGCTGGGAGGACTTAACTCTGGTGGGCTGATCCTGGGCCCCTCTGGAGAGGGGAAGCGTTGGCTAGCCTTTCAAAAATAATCACCCTGACCTTCTTTCCCGCTAACCTCCGATTTCAGTGTGTGTCCTCACATGGCGTGAGTAAGAGTCGGCGTGGAACTAGGGCTGGAAACAGCTCAGGTAGGACAGGCTTCCTGAGACGCTTCAGTAACTTTCCTTGAAGGGTTTTGAGGTGAAGTACCTGGCAGTGAGGAGCCAGAAGCCAGGCTTTGCCTCTGGAATTAAGGACAAGGAAGGAAAAGAGGAAGAGGAAGAAGAAGGTAGGGAAGGGTGAGAGGAAGAGAATGGAAAGGAAAGAGTATTGATGAGTCTGGCCCAGAAGAAGGATGAGTGGAGGGACTTGGTCGCCCAGAGAGCCTTGGCACGGCGGGGACGCTGTCCTTGGTCCTGACCGTCAACAGCCCGCCAGCCCAGAGTGCCTGCTGGGCGGGGCTCCTTTGACAGTGACTGGATGATTTGGGGGGAAAAGCAAAGATCTGGAGCCCCTCCTGAGGAAACAGACTCCACAAGTCTGACTTCTCCTGCACACCAGCTCCCTCCTCTGTGTTTCTCTGAAGCAGCTCCTGGTCCCATCGGTGCCCCTTGCGGGAGGCAGACAGTGTGGGCTCAGAAGTCCTGCGGGCGGGGCTCCTGGAGGAGGAGGCTGGTACCTGAGCCCTGGAGGGCTCTCGGCATGAGCCCAGCCCCATGAGCTAAGTTGGCTGGACAGTGAGAGTGCCCCAGGGGAGGGAGTTCTGGTCTGGTCAGATTAAAAGCAACCAGACCCTACCAAAAGCCTGGACAGGCATTTGGCTTCCACTTTCTCTCTGCTCCTTTGCAGAACGTGAACACCAACATCATTCTCCCCTCCTTTAAAATATATGTAACAAGCTGTTCACGAGCAGCCTCGCGCAGATGGGGGTTTAATCAGCAGCGTCTAAGCGCTCAGGCATTCCAGCCTAATCCAATTCCCGTCAGTTCATTAAGGGAAATATTCATCACCCAGAGATTACAGCAGGGCCAAAACGGAATGGATTCTAAAGAGCTGTCAACGGAGCAGTGACAGCACCAGCCATACTGTGAGCAGGGCCCGGGCAGCCATGGCCAGGCTCTGAGACCCCGGTCCTACCGGATCACGTCCTAGACACTTCTTTTTCCTTTTTTTTTTTTCTTTTTTCTTTTTTTAGAATTGCTGTTTGCAGACCCCAGGGCCCAGTACTGAGAGGAAGGTAGAAGAGGAATGTCGACTACCTTTGGGAGTCCCTATTTAGAGGGGAGCTAGATGACCTCAGCTTTTAGAGAGCCTCCAGGCTGGTAGGGGATGGATGCATGGCTCCCACCCTCCAGGCTGCCCTGAGCTCCCTGGAGAGTACTCACCTAAAGTGATCAGAGGTTGTCCTGGAATCTCCAGTAAGAGCCTCCTCATTAGGGGACAGGTAGGAGCATGGCTTTTATCAGTTTCTGCAGAAAACTCGAGGCAGAGGTCGGGAATAAAGAGGAGGGTTCAGGTTCCAGACTATGGGACACTATTAGCTTCCTTCATGCACGGAGGGCGTGGCTGGGCTGGGTGGAGTTGAGACGTGGAGGTAAGGCGCCTCTTCCTGGCTGGGTTTTCCCAGCAGACGCCCTCACTAACACCACGTGACCTTCACCTCCTGGTGCTGAGAATCTTGGCTATTTCTCCGTGTGTGATTTCCAACCGCATCTCCACCTGAAACTTGGGAAGCTTGTTGGTTTAGCACCTCTGGCCCTCCTGGTGTACCCCTCTGCCTGCCGTTCCCTCTGTCCTCCCTGGCGGTGGAGGAAAGTCTTGCTCTGGCTCACGCCCATCTGGGGTGTGCCTGGACCACAGCCAAGGTACTCGCAGGGCTGGACCTGGGCCTCTGAGCACTCAGTGCTTCCTGTGTTCTGGGGCTTCGTCCTAGACATGGTCCTGAGGGCTGAGGAGAGCAGGTCACCTGCACAGTCTACCTCTGCCTGGGCCCTCTGTGTGTGCGCATGTGTGTGTGTGTGTGTGTGTGATTTTATTTCAGAGAATTAATAAATTGGCTTATGGGGAACCAGCAGGTGGTGTGGTGGTTAAGGCACTGAACGTTTCCACATGGCCAACCATGGTTCAAGTCCTGGACCTGGTGGCTTGCTTTCTCACTTTCCCTCTTTCTGTCTCTCTCTAGTCAAATTAAAATAAATAAATGAATAAATACAATTAAATAAATATTTTTAAAAGTTAAAAAAAAAGAAATTGGCTTATGGAATTATGGGGGTTGGCAGGCCAAGTCTGAGATCTGTAGGGCAGGCAGTCAAGAAGGAAAGATCAGGAAGAAGGTGGAATCCCCTGGGTGCTGGCCAAGCTGTTGTCCACAGGCAGTCGGGATGGAAAGATCTAGAAAAGGGAGAACTGTCTTAGACCTAGCTGCTATTTGGAGTCTCCTTCATCAGGAAGAGCCTGGACCCTTTTAAGCAATTGCCTGGTTAGGTCAGGCCCACAGAAGATACTCTTAAAGTTTAAAGTCAACCGATTTCTCATTGCATCTTCAAAATCCCCTTACGGTGAGTGCTAGGTTAGTGCTTGCTTGAATAACTGGGACAGGGTTTGGAAGCTGCCAAAATGACTACCACCTTCCCTTTCTTTCCTCTTATAGTGTAGCCCAGCCTAGTCAATCAAAAAGCTGCCCCATGGGGAAAATGGTCTGTATGGGGATGAATAGCTAAATTCTCTTCGGGAACGTTCCTGACACATAGGAATCACCCAGTGTGGGTTCATCGACCCTGCCTGACCCACTGGGGAGCTGGGACACCTCTTCCCTTAGCGAAGGGAGACCAGGGAGGTCCTCTCCTCGGTCCCTCGAAGTCAGCGTGTCTCTGTGGAGCCTGGGGCCTGTGGACATGGTACAGGATAGGAAAGACCTCCAGTTAACTGGCATCCTGGGGGATCGTCTGTCCTGGCTGTTGGGGCCACCAGAACCAGCAGCAGGTGATGGGAAGGCCCTTAGTGACCGGTGGGGCTTCAGCAGGTAATTACCCAGCAGAAGCTGGGAACTGACAGGGTAATTATTAGCTTCTAATTGCAGGGCAAGCCCAGGCCAGGATCCTCCTCTCCAAAGCAGAGGGCATTACTATTTGCATAGCAATTAATTACTTTGGGAACCGCGGAATTTAATTACCCACTCGTCCGCAGGAGCCAATAATTAAATTACTCTCAGAAACAGGGTATTTATTTCCCAGTTAGGCTGAGCAGGTAGCTCCTACCTTAGGGGATGTGCCTGGGTGGTGACCTCTGAACTGATGGTTGGTCCATGGCTGGGGGTCTTGGAGTGGCAGCCCCGGTGCCCCAGCAAGGACCCCCCTTTCCGCCAGGCACTCACGGTCACGGGCTCTCCTGGAGCATGTGGACATATGTCCCCACACGCTGGCCGCGACCCAGCCACCATGGGGCCTGGCGCTTGCACACACTGTAATACTCCACGTGGACTTCCTCCCCACGGAGAATCACACCCATGGAGCAGGGAAGAGCAAAGAGACCCACGAGGGCATCTCGGCTCAGTCCTGTGGCCACAGCCACTTTGCCTAACATCAGCCCGTGGGGATGTCTGTCTCGCACCATGTCCTTTGGTCACCAGGCTGTGATTCTGAGCCCATCCTGGGACCTCTTCTTGTCCCTGATGCCCTCCTGACCCAAGCCCCACCCCCGGGAAGCATCAGGACAGACTGGAGGTGAAGGAGGAGCTGAGGAGTGTCGGTCTTGCACATCATTTGATCATTTCAGACAATCTGAGTGTTTACTGTATGCATCAAAACAGCCATGCCGAAACGTCACCTACTCCTGGGAGATGGGAGCTCAGAGAAGACCCCGAGGTCTGCAGGGTCTGGGAGCTTCCAAATGGCAAGTGGCCCTGTGGAGCAGAGTGGTGCTGGACACAGCCTATACTTGTCCTTCAGAGAAAACAAGGACAGGGTCAAGGAGGTGAGAATTTTTTTTTTTTTTTGAGAGGCTTTTGCTATAGGGCACATGTGCTCACCAAAAAGACAGAGAGAGACAGAGAGACAGAAAGCGAGAAATCACCCCCCAGGGGGGATGGTCATGCCACAGTCCCTTCTCCGTTCTCCTCTCGGGATCTTGGGCATGCACGCACATGCACCTGGCGTGAGTTCAAGCCACCGGGTCCAGGACTTGAACTGTAGTTGGCTACATAGGAGTTCAGCGACATAGCCATTACGCTAATTGCTCATCCCCAGGAGGTGAGAAGTTTCTGAAGGAATAGGGAAGCTACCAGAGGTGCAGACACACCTCTGTGGGTCAACTGGCCCAGTATCTGGGCTTCCTTCCCCCAGCTTGAGAATACATAGAGACTAGATAGCTTCTGCCCCACCATCCCCAGGCTTCCCTGGAAGCCCCGCCCCTCTCCACCTCACTGCTCCCCTCTGGCTGCCTGGCCATCAACAGCTCAGGCAACGGGGCTTTCCTCTCCATTCTTTTTAATTTATTTTTTAAGAGAGATTTTTGCTATCAGGCACATGTATTCACCAGAAAGACAGAGAGAGCCAGAGAGAGCCAGAAAGTGAGAAATCACCCCGCCCCCAGGGAGGATAGCCCCCTCACATTCCCTTTTCCTCCATTCTCCTCTCAGGATTTTGGGCATACATGCACATGCACCTGGTGTGAGTTTGAAGCTGCTGGATCCGGGACTTGAACCACGGTTGACTACATGGGAGTCTAGCAATGTAACCTTCACACCATCTGCTGGTCCTTCACCTCCATTCCAGCCAGAGACTGTGGGGTGAAGAACATGGCTTTGGGCGGGGACTCTAGTGCTGGGGACAGACTTCTGCCTGGCAGGTGCCCCGTCCTCGGGCTAGTGGACCTGGTCCTTGTGGCTGTCCCCGCTGAGGAAGGATGGGAGAACCGGGCTCAAGTCCCTGGGAGGGGTCAGTGACCGAGAGGGTGCTGGTTATCCCGTCTCTCCCTGCCTTCCCCCGGTGACTATGGAGTCCTCGTGTGTGCAGGTGCAGACCCGGCCACCCCACTGCCCTGTGGCGCTGGCCGGCCCCTGGGCCTCCCCTCCAGAGCCTGGAGCTGAGCCCCGCCCCCAGCCCTCCGGACTGGCCTCAGGCGCTCCCCAAGTGGGAGCCTGTAGATGCTTCTAATGAAGTTCTCTCCTCAGTCCGGGCACCCTCCATCTGAGGAGAGGAGTGCTCCGGCCCTCAGCCCGGCTGCTGACAGCAGCAATCCATCTCCATCACAGTAATGGCGTCCCCATTAATCGGCCATAAACTAATAAAGCAAGCGCTTCCCACCCCCGCCCCCAACTTCATTAAGTCTTTAGTACATTAATATGTCTTACTTAGTGTCAGCCAAGCCTCTTTCTCGTTTGGGGTGGAGCATGGTGGGGTGGGCGTCTCGCCCAGAGGGTGGGGGAATGTGACCCCTCCCCTGGCCTGGGCAGAGGGGCTGCTGACTCAGGGCCGCCCCGGCCCTCCCCTTGCCCTGCTCCTCCACTACCCACTGCCCCCTGGAGGGGCCTGAGGGGCTGCAGAGGGGACTGAGAGCAGGAGGAGTAGAAACCTTGGAGCCGGAGGGGAGGGGAGAGCAGAGGGCGAGGAAAGGAAGGGAGAGGCTGGGGTGGACTGGGAGGAGCGGGGAGGCCTGAGGAAGGAGGAGGAGACAGGATGGGGGAGGAGCTGTGCACCTCCAAATTAAATTTGTGATTCAGGCATCAGATGGGCCGACAGCCAGAGATTAATTCGACTGATCGAGTTATAAAGAGCGGGAGGCCCGGGTAATCAATCTTGCAGCTGTCAGGCCGACAGGCAGGAGCATTAACCTGGCGAGACGGCACGGCACGGCACGCAGAGGACTTTTCCATTTCATTCACCCCGACCACGTCCCTGACCACCTCCGGCCCATCTCTCCAAATAATAATAATTGTGGCTGTTAACGATGACAGAGACGGGGTGAGGGGACTGGGAGCGGAGTGAGAGCAGCCCTCGGCTCTCTGAGAAGTGGGGAGACTGAGGCAGGGACGCAGAAGACCTTCAGACAGGACAGGGGTGGGGCTGGAAAGGAGCCCGGGAGAAAGGACTGGCTTAGGTGTCTCTCACCTCCCGGGGAGAGTCGCCCATGTAGCCAGCTGGTCCCTGACACTTTCCGCTCAGGCCCCAGGAGCTGGCATGGAGAAGTCTGACTGAGCCCACCCTCAGGGTTCTCAGCCCCTGCACACAGACCTGAGCCCCGGGTGGTGGGGTGGGTCTGTCCCCGCACAGCCCCTGGGCCGGGCAGCTGCTCTTCCTGGCAAGCCACTGCTCTGTGCCTCCTCCCTCTCCTCCCCCTATGTCAGTCCACACCTGGGGGCAGGGTGGGGGTCTCCCTGCAGAGACTTGTGGAAACGCCATCCTGTGGGCAGAGAAGGGTGGGGGCCGGGCGCTGCCTTGACGTTGACACCTCTCTCAGCTCAGCTAATTTTCACATCCTTCAAACTCTGATATCTCTTTCTCCCTCCTTGCTCCGGGGAAAGGAAGGGGAAGAAAGAACACGGTGTGTGTGAGCGTGTGAGTGAGCGTGCGAGTGCAGGGCGGGTGGGGAGGAGGACGTGACGGGGCACCTTTAGGGTTTGCTCGGAGTGAGGCAGACCTTGCAGGTGCTCCGAAATCACCTTGCCAGGGCGGGCCTTGGGCAGCGGGGGCCTGGGAGGGCTGGGCGAGTCCTTTCTCCTCTCAGTAGTAACCAGGCACAGGGCTGTGGAGGGGCTGTGGTCCCTGGAGGACCCTGACAATACTGTCTCTGACCTCCTCTCGGTCATTCACCACCAGCCGTAGGCCCACCCCATCCCTGCGGACAGCAGGCCCCACACACACTGTAACACTTTCTTTGTGTTCTGTTGGGTTGTCGGAAAAGGCCTGGTGCATCCCTCCATGTTTTATGCAAAAAGGCATCGGGACTTTCCCGGCCCAGTAAGTGCCAGAGACCGAGGGTTTTATTTACACGATTACATTCGCGTTTACAAAAATCCCCGTGAAGCAGGTTCTCTTTCGGCTCCAGTTTACAGATGAAAGACTGAGGTTCTGAGGGGCTGGGAGACGGGCTGAAGCTCCCGCGGCCCGGAAACAGCAGAGCCCGTGGTGGCTCCCCTGCCGGAGCCTCAGTACAAGCTTACGTACCTCCAAGGCCCTACCTTTTGCCCCGCCCCCATGCCCTCTTCCACCAAGGGGTCCCCAGCCTTCCCTGCTGGCTGACTGTGGATGTCTCCAGCTGAGATCACCCAGGCACCAGATCCCTCTGGGTGTGAGGGGAGTGGAGAGGGTGGTGCTCTTGTTTGCTCAAAGGGTGGGGTGGGGGGCCTGGTGTCAGAGACCGCTCATCCAGGGCAACGGAAGAGTGGAAGGAGGCACCCCAGTGCTCTGCCCTGGAGTAACCCCAGGGAGGAGGACTTGCCCCCTCCCCAGGCTCCATTGGCCTCTTGGGAAAGAAGAGGGTGCTGACTCGCTTGCCCCCCCAGGACGGGGCACTTGGAGGGGAGCCATGCTGGTTGGGGTGGAGTCTGACTTGGATGGGCCTAGAGAGAAAGCTGCCTCTCACCTCCTGACCCCAGCTGGGGCTGGGCTGGAGGGGGCTGGGGCGGCAGGAGCTGGAGGCTGGAGCCAGGCCAGCCCCTCTCCCAGGCTCCCCAGGACCGGGACCAGACCGTTTCAAGTGGCTGCTTCCAGGCTGGGGACAGGGAAGCAGGAACAGGGAGCTTGTTTCCAAGCAAAGGTTCACGGGTCTCTTCTCCAGAACCCGTCTCCCACTCAGGGCAGCCCCGGATTCTGCCCTGTCATCTTGGCACTGATCGAGTATTCTGGACCATGGCTTTGTGGAGGACTCGGACTGGGCGTGCCACCCTACCCTGTCTTGAGACACTCTTGTGCTTGGAGAGGGGGTGGATGGAGACCCTCCGGACTCCTCGAGACTGGCCAGAGTGGCTGGGGCACGCGACCTGTGGGCTGCTCTCCGTCACCCCTCACTCTGCTCCACTCATGCCAGGTCCTGCGTCTGTGGCAGGGATGGGGCGTTCTCTGATTTCTAGCCCCCTCACCCCTCCAGGTGAAGTGGACTCGACCCGGGGCTGTCAGGTTCGGATAACCAGCAGTGTGGCCCCATCTGTGCCCTCGTTCTCCACCTGTAGGAGACGGGGAGCGGTGTTTCCGCCCTTGCTGCCTCAGCATGGGACCAGTTGGGTTTCTGGGGAAGAGAGAGAAGGCAAGTCAGATAGAACGCCTGCTTCAAACGCGGGTCGGGTCGTTTCTGTGCCTCAGACTTCTCATCTGCAGCTCGGGAAGTGACACCTGCTTCCTTGGGCCATAGCAGTCCTGAGTGAGAGGCAGGAGGCACCCAGCACCATCCCCGGCGCGCACAGGTGCCCGGTACATATTTGAAATGATCAGCCGAAGCGGGGAGAGCCTGGGGTGTGGTTAGGGTGCGGGCCTCCAGGGAGGGACTCTCCTTGCCTGCCCTTGGTCTCCCTCGCCTCCCTGCTCCCGGCTCCCTCACTCCAACAAGCCCAGGCAGAGACCTCAACTTGAACCTCCCCGGCTCTGAAGAACCGCGGACAAGCCTGGGGCGCGTCGGTGTGCCGGACCGGGCTGTACTTGAGTGCTGTGTGTATTTCCACATCCGTTTTGAGAAACGGGCTATTAGGACGTCAGCCAGGCTGTGTGTGCATGTGAGTGTGTGAGTGTGTGCGTGTGTGAGCAAGTGTGTGCGTTGTGTGGCTCCATGGCTGGCACCAAAGTACCTGCTGATTAATCTTTGTCTTCCCTGTATGCAGCCCTGGTCCCCAGGAAGCTCCAGGGCCTGAGCTGGTGTCCAATGGGCCTGAGGGTGCAGAATCAGGCCCAGGAAGATGGATTTCCCTGTTCCCCAGCCCCCACCAGCAGGGAAGGCAGAGGGGCTGCTTCATTATGTTTAATGGGATTGTTGGGTGGGGGGACAGCAGCCATGGGGCATTAGCTGCTAATTGGGTCCATAATAAAGTTAATAAAGCTCTTATGGTCTTCGCCATTAAGTGTAATTAAGGGGGTGCTCTGTAGTGAGGAGGGGGCTACTGCTGGGAAATGGGTACCAGCCTCTTGCTGTCAGGAAGGAACCCGGGCAGGAGCAGGTGACAGAGAAGCTGGCAGCCATGGCTGGGAGCTGCACTGGCTCCTGGGTCCCCCCTGGCTGGTCTCCGCACAGGTCCTCGGACCGAGAGGAGGGGGAGGTGGACAGAAGGGAAGGGCACTCTCTATGTGCTGTCCCTAGGAGTTGGGGGGATTATTAACTCTGGCCCAGATGCCCCCTGCAAAGGCTCAGAACATGGAAGCCATATCTGAGAGGAGCTGGCAGAAATGAGCCTGGAGCGTGACTCTGGTTGTGCTTGCTGTGTCACCTTGGGGAGGTTGTCTAGCCTCTGTCAGCCTCAGTTTCCCCTTGGTAATGTGGGATCATGATAGTGTGGACCAGCTAACTGCTGGCCCCAGGAATTGCGTGGTGTGAGGAAGCAAGGGGGCTGACCGTGGTGGTGTCACCCTGACCATAAGCTTTCGTCCGTCTCCTTCCGTAACTGTACAGAGGGCTGATCAAGTCTTCCGTGCACACGGACGCAGGCAGAGGGACAGCCCGCCCGTTCCTCTGTCAGCAGCTTGTGGCTGTTTTCCCAGAGATTTGGGGGGACATCTCCGGGATACACACGCACATGCAGAAACACGTCACTTCTCCTTTTTTCCCTTTCTCTCCTTCTCCTTCTTCATAAATGGAACGGGGTGTTTGTATTTTTGTTTTCAATTTGCTTTTTTCTCTTACACTTTCATGCCAATATATGCAGAGCATCGTTCTTTGCATGGGCGCTCAGTAGCCCAGAGGATGCGTGAACCATCCCTTCTCTAAACAATGACCTATTGATAAGCATGTAGGCTGTTTCCACTATCTCGTCGTTTAAACTATAGGCCATCTTTACATTATCTTTTGTGGACTAGTATCTTTCTTTCTTTCTTTTTTTTTTCTTGCAGAGGTTTTTGCTATAGGGCGCGTGCGCTCGCCAGAATGACAGAGAGAGACAGAGAGACAGAAAGCGAGAAATCACCCCCCAGGGGGATGGCCACACCGCAATCCCTTCTCTTCCATTCTCCTCTCGGGATCTTGGGTATGCATGCACACGTGCCCGGTGTGAGTTTAAGCCACCGGGTCCGGGACTCGAACTGTGGTCAGCTACATGGGAGTCCAGTGACATAGCCATTATGCTAACTGCTGGTTCCGGACTTGTGTATTTCTCTAAGCTGGATTTCTGGAAACTGAATCCTTGGGTCTAAGGGAATATGCATTTTAGTTATTCTTTTATGCATAATACATTTGTTCATTTTTAAAAGGTAAAATCTGTACAAAGTTTTAAAACAATCACGAGGTACAAAAGAGCGTGACAGTAGAACTGTGTCTCCCTCCCACTCTTGGGACTTGGCTTCTCTTGCCACAGCCACCACTGCCGCTGTGGGAGATTTTTTCAAGGCTATGTGAAGGCCTGTTTGCATATTTTCTGTCCAAAGTGGCGTCACTACACTCTATTCTGCATGTTGCTGACGTACACTTGCTATCTTTATATCTTTTTAATTTTTTAGAAAGAGACTTTTGTTGTAGGGTGCGTGTGCTCGCTGAAGAGACAGAGACAGAAAGCAAGAAATCACCTCCAGGGGGGATGGCCACACTGCAATCCCTTCTCCTTCATTCTCCTCTCAGGATTTTGGACACGCATGCACATGCGCCTGGCATGAGTTTTAAACCACCGGGTCCAGGACTCGAACCAGGGTTGACTATGTGGGAGTCCAGTGACATAACGATTATGCCATATGCTAGTCCCTCTTTACATCTTTTTAAAGAAGTTTATCCATTTATTTCTTCCATGAGTAAGAGAGACAGACAAAGAGAGATAGCATCCCAACAGGGCCCTGAGGGCCTGACCACCCCTGGCTTCAGCCAGGCCCAGGTCATGGACACCCATGTACCCTGTGGACACAGTGAGGTCTCCGGACTTGAGCTCAAAATCTTCCCATGTGGATCAGCCTCTCAGAATGCCAATCCTGTACCACTGTCCAGTCCCCCATTCTTATAGCTTTTTTATTATGGTTATTATTTTAGAGATTTTTGCTATAGAAATTTTACTCGCTGAAGAGACAGAGAGACAGAAAGTGAGAAATCACCCCCTGAGCGGGTGGCCATGCTACAATCCCTTCTCCATTCTGCTCTTGGGATTTGGGGCGTGCACGCACATGCACCTGGGGTGAGTTTCAAGCTGCCAGGTCTAGGACTTAAATCGCATCGGCCACATGGAAGTCCAGCGACATAACAATTACACCGTCTGCTGCCCCCTCGTTATATCTTTTTTATTTTTTAAGATTTATTTAATTTGGGACCAGCAGTTAGCGTAATGACTATGTTGCTGGACTCCCATGTAGCCGACTGCGGTTCAAGTCCCAGACTCAGTGGCTTAGACTCACACCAGGCACGTGTGTATGTGCCCAAGATCCCGAGAGGAGAATGGAGGAGAAGGGATTGCAGTGTGGCCATCCCCCCTGGGGGGCGATTTCTCACTTTCTTTTTTTTTTTTTTTTGGATGTTTTTTTGCATCGTCGCTCGCCAGACAGAGAGAGAGAAACAGAGAGATAGAAAGTGAGAAATCACCACCCGGGGGGATGGTCACGTTGCAATCCCTTCTCCTCCATTCTCCTC
This sequence comes from Tupaia belangeri chinensis, assembly GCF_000334495.1. Lineage (NCBI taxonomy): Eukaryota > Metazoa > Chordata > Mammalia > Scandentia > Tupaiidae > Tupaia > Tupaia belangeri. Next base: position 251,478 of record NW_006204113.1, read on the forward strand.
TCGGGATCTTGGGGACGCATGCACACGTGCCCGGCGTGAGTTTTAAGCCACCGGGTCTGGGACGCGAACTGTGGTCAACTACGTGGGAGTCCAGGGACATAGCCATTATGCTAACTGCTGGTTCCATCACTTTCTGTCTCTCTGTCTCTCTCTGTCTTTCTGGAGAGCACACACATCCTATAGCAAAAACCTCTCCAAAAGAAAAAAAAGAGATTTATTTAATTTTATTTGTTATCATTATTATTTTGTTGTTGTTGTTAATTTGACCAGAAAAAGACATAGTAAGAGATAGTGAGAAAGCAAGCCGCCAGTCTGGGATTCAAATCATGGTCGGCCATGTGGGAGTCCAGTGCCTTAACCACCACGCCACCTGCTGGGCCCCCCAACCTTATATCTTAAAGATCATTCTAGATCGGAACATGCCAAGTTTGTTTTTGAACAGCTGCCTAGTATTCCACTGCATGGCCATGCTCTGACCTTCTAGTTTGCCGCCTAGATGGAGACCTAGGTTGTTTCTAGTCTTTAGTTCTTAGCATGCTACGATCAATACGCTTGAGATATGCCTCTGAGCGCAAGTATGGGACTTACATAGGCCAGTTCCTAGGAGTGGAATTGCTGGGTCAAATGAGATGTTCGTTGAACATTTTTGTAGCTATTGCCAGATTGCACATCAAGATGATTGTTCCCGTCAGACAGCCCCACTCTACCCACAGCCAGGGTAGCGGCTGGCTCCCAGGGTAGCGGCTGCTTCCCAGCTGCAGAGCTCAGAGCTGCAGTCAGAAGCTGTCCCAGACCCACCCCCACGGGCAGCAGGCAGCTCCCAGCTCCCAGGACCTGGGAGTCCCAAGGAGAGTGCACAAGACAGTGAGGCAGCTTCCCCAGGGACAGGCGGGCAGGAGGGGAAAGGAGCGAGCCCTCCTCTCTGTTCCCAGGGAAGCCACTGGGTAAACACAGTTGTCAGAGGGGAGGGAGAGTTACAGTGGGGTCAGGGGTTAATGCGGATGGAGCTACTGGGACACACTTCGCAGAGCAAACAGAACCGGTGGGGGAGGGAGGGGCCAGCCCCTTGGGCACTGTGGAGGGGGATGCGCCAACCAGCCTGGACTAGGCCCTTCTCCGGGCAGCGGCATTCACGGGCGCAGGTCCTGGGCTGCTGGGCGTCTCCTTACTGAGGCCTCCCCAGCCCAGAGCTGGCAGGGTGGCCTGCTGAGCAGCCCTGCCCCCCTGCAGCACCTCTCCCCAGGTAATCCCCCTGGAGCCCCGTCTGGGAGGCTTTGAGAGGAATTAGAGGTGAGGTGAGCGGCCCTGGAGCCAGGCCCAGCTTTTAGAGCATTCCTGGGCATTAGGATCCCTGCCTCAGCCCAGCCTGGCCCTCACCCCGTGAGCCTCAGGGCCTTCTCCGCCTCAGCCTCTCCTGGCCTAATTATAGGTGTCCATGTCGGGGTCAGCAGCGGGGTTAATTTGGGGCTTGTCCTAGGGTGGTCAGGGCTCATTAATGGAGTCCCAAGGAGTCCAGGGGATAAAGCTGGCAAAAAAGGGGATTAGGGGCTGTCGTAGGGAAGGCTGGGTTAGACAGACGGGGCTAGAGCCTGAGGAGGTTGGCCTCAAGTGGGAGTGTTGACACGCTCACCCACACGCCCGACAGACACACCGGTGCAGGGCCCTCGCTGGAGACCCCCGCGGAATTGCGTACTCACGCAGGCTCTCGCCACAGGACTGAGAGCTGCTTCCCACCGGGACTGGGGGTGTGCAAAAGGGGGGGCTGGGGGAGATGGGCCAGAGGGCCTCTTTCCAGCCGAGGCCTGGCCTGCCCTCCGGCCTCCTCCCGTGCCCTGTCCCATGTGGCCAGCCCATGACGCTCCTTCTCCTCTCTTCCGGTGCTCCCGCACCCCCCCCCCCCCGGGCCC
>NW_006204113.1:253927-267704 GCF_000334495.1 Tupaia belangeri chinensis
CCCAGACTGGAATTCCGAAGCACGAGCTGGTGATAGGGTGCCTCAGAGCAGGCTTCCAGCCAGGCTGGGGGACAAGGGGGCTGCTGCCCCATATGCCCCAGTGCAGCCTGGCCCAGGGAGTCTCTGCACCCAGCTGTCAGCTCAGCTCCCAGAAGAACCCCCACACCCACCCGGTGCCTTGTCACAAGGCTTGGCTTCTGAGGGGAGGCAGGGCCATAGTGCACAGAGGTCACTGAGGAGGAGGAGGAAGGAGCTGAAGGGGGCCAGGCTAGGAGGCGCTGGGCAGGGGGAAATCGCTTAACCCCAAAGCCACCACTCGTCTTTGGAACCCCGGCGCTGATGGGGGCCAGCTGGATCTGGCAGGGGGAGTGTGTGGGAACCTGGGGAGGGGGTCTCCCAGGGCTTCCTGGGTCAGCTGGGAGGAGAGCACCCAGGGCCTTCTTCCCCGGCTGGCCGCTGACGCCCTCTCTCCCTCTGGCGCCGAGGCAGGGCCTGGCTCCCTGGCTCTGCTGCCCACAGGGACCTTTTCCAGCAGTAACCTCCTCCATGCCAGGCCAGCTGGGGATGGTGACAACAGGGTGTGTGGGGAGGGGCTCGCACATGGAAGGTTTTCCTGAGAATGCCTCCTTCCACTGGTGCCCCTCCGGTGCCTCTCCTTAACTATTCAGAAGTGACCCAGGGGCAAGGTGACCCTGGTGACAGAAATAGAAAAACGACTCCACCCATGAACTTGGCTTCTCAACAGCAGCTTCTCAACTCAAAGGTACCTGCAGGGCCAGCCTGCCACCTGTTGTCCCCTCATTCTTAGTACTAGGCATCAAGCGTTCCCTCCCTGGAACCCCAGTCTCCCTCATGCCATCTCAGGACCCCCCCACATACTCCGGGCCCATAATTGAATACGAAGGCCCAGAAGCCAGGGCCAACAGCAGCATTAATCACCCACAACCTGGCAGCCTCCCGCCATAGATCTTTCTCGCACGTAAAATAGCGCATGTTAATCATTGCCGCTGATTTATGGTCTTCTCCGCCTTGTACATGAATAATTCACTCTCGGGCGCTGCTCAGAGGAGTCCTGTAATGAGGGTTTCCATCCTCCAGCTCCGAGGTGCATCCTTGGGCTTCGGGGTCTCCCAGCTGTGGGTGGTCACTGGTCAGCCAGGACATGGAGCCACAGGCAAGGAGATGAGGGGAGGTGTCCCCACTGGAGAATATTCATCCCTCCAGGGAGCACACGGGGGAGCCCTTCAGCTTCAGGAAAAGGGTTGTGGCCTCAGGAACCTCTCCACCTCCAGACAGGAGAGTCAGGGCAGAACGGGGTGCAGGGAAGGCATTGGGGTGGCCCCTAGGCTTCCTAGGGCTCTGGGGAGTAGAGGAGAGCCAGGCTTTACCTGACTTCCTGCTCACCACCTGAGACGCCCCGCCCGCCAGTCAAGCCCAGCCCTCGGAGTTCCCCACCCCAGGAAGCAGGATGTGGGCGTGTCCCGGCCCTCCTTCCCCATCCTACCCTGGGGCTGCGAGGCTCTCTCTGTCTACGCCTTCTGGAAGGCCCTGGCCACTGAAGGTGGTGACAGCAGTAATGGCAATGTCCACCAGATGGCAGACCTAAGTCCCAGGACGGCAGTCCAGGAGCACTTGGGAAAGGTTGGCTCCATGCTGGAGGAGATGGGGTGCTGAGGAGGAAAGCTCTGAGCCTCAGTGGGGCGGGAGGACAGGACCTATCCAACCACTCAGGGTGTCACTCTCGAATGGGGTCATTCTGGAGGGCCCAGAGGTGTATGTGGGCAGGAGGGCAGAGTTGGGCTGGGGAGGCTGCAGCCAGCTCAGCTTTACTGACGCAAATGCAGCCTGCTGGCCAGGACTCTCATTCCCGGGCTCAGATCCATCACTCCCCGCCCCCTCTCTGGGGGAGGCTAGCAGACCCTCAGAAGTAGCTCAGACAGACGCTCCTGGCGTCATAAGGTCAGTGAGGTCCAGCGGAGGCCAGCCGTCAGGATCCAAAATGCTCGCTCTCTGGTCATGTACACGGACAGTGAGTTGCTCGGACACGGTCCACTCAAAGGCTCCAGCCCGCACAGACCCCTTCTCTTTCCCCACTGCCCCACACATGGAGAGTGACGGGCTGCCCAGGGACACAGATGGCTCCGAGATTCAGGAGACCCATGGCTTCAGCCCAGGCTTGCAGAGGGCCCAAGCCTGACACTCCTCTGAGTCTCTCGTGCCCCACACGGACCCACACGGATGGCCTTAGACCAGTTGCTGAGGCCGGGCGAGCACGATGGCATGGTGGTGTGCCAAATGCATAGCCCGGCAGCTTACAAGCTTCCACCAATGACGCAGGGCTCTGGCCCTTTAAATGCCCTGAACCCGGAGGGTGGAGCTGGCAGAACCAGGCTCTGAAGGGCAGCCAGGCCTCCTCAGCCCCAGTTGCCTCCTCTGGAGCCCTAGGAAACTATCTGGAACCTAATGTCTCCATGGCGGTCCTTGCTGGGGAGTCCTGGCTGTAAGCCACCCCTGCCCAAGCTCTCCGGAGATATTAGCTGGGGTTCTGTGCCCTTCGTGGCCCCCAGCAGGCCTGTGGGTCCAGGTGGGAACTCCCAGACGGGGCTCTCAGGCCCCTCTCCGTCATGAAACACGGGAAGTGTTCATGACACAGGACCTGCTTTTTTTATCCTTGCTCTTGTTATTAAAGATGGTCCCAGAAGTTTAATATGGGTGAATCCTTGATTTGGTTATTGTACACTGTATGCATGCCTTAAAACACCACAGTGGGGAACCAGCAGGTGGTGTGGTGGTTAAAGTGCTGGACACTCCCACATGGCCAACCACGGTTTGAGTCCTGGACCTGCTGGCTTGCTTTCTCACTTTCTGTCTTTCTCTCTCTCTGTCTCTCTCTGGTCAAATTAAAATAAATGAATGAATAAATAAAAATTAAACCAAAAACAAAAACACCACACTAGGGTGGGTGTGACTGCAGAGAGAGTAGTGGTTAAGGCACTGGACTCCCAAATGGCCGACCATGGTTTGAGTCCCAGACCCGGCAGCTTAAAAATCACACTGGGTGGGTGTGCATGCGTGCCCAAAATCCCAGCAGGAGAATGGAGAAGGGGTTGCAGAGTGGCCGTCCCCTGGAGGGAGATTTCTCCCTTTCCTCTGTCTCTCCCTGGCGAGCACACATGCCCTATGGCAGAAACCTAAAAAACAGACAAGCAACAACAAAAAAGCCACTTGGGCCAGCATTGGCCGGGCAGTTAAGGCAGCTAGACCCCAGATGACAACTGGTTCGATCCTGGCCTCAGTGGCTGGGAACACACTGGCACGTGTCCAAAATATCCCCCACCCCCGGTAGGCCAGCATTTCTCCAGTGCAGGGTCTGTGCTACCGCAGATCTGGTGAGCTGGCCCCTGGGCGGGGTCCGAGGAACTGAACTGTTGGCAAGCCTCCCAATCTCAGAGGCACCACATAAGGAATCCCCCAGAGCCAGGCTACAGCCTCCGCTAGACCCAATGCCTCCTGAGGACAGCCTCAGACCAGAGTGGGAGAGCAGGGGTGTCCTAGCTGGCATGTGAGTGCTGGTCTCCTGCAGCAGCTGCCCTGGACTGGGCCCCACTGGCCTCCTCCGTGTCCTCCGTGAGTCCCCCTCCCCTCCACGCCCAGCTTGCCTGGCTTCCCTGGACCCGCTGTCTTCACGTCTGTCTTCACATCAGGGCCAGGGCTGCCCTAGCCAGCTTGTTTATCCTTTAGGGGGTCCGAGTGGGCGTTTCAACCCCAATTATGCTCGGACCACAGCCACCAGATACCAAAACAAACGTCCTGGGCGTCAGAGGTGGGGGAGGCTCAGACAGGCTGGTGCCAGGGGGCCTGATAAAGGGGGATCCACTGGGGCTTGGAGGTGATGAGAGCTGCTCCTTGTGATGGGGCCCTGGGGAGCAGGGCTCGTGGGTAATTGGCCTCCTCAGCCAGGCCTGGGCCACAGAGGGGACAGCGTCTGGGTCTCCTTGCCTCCTCCTCTCCCCTTGCTCTCATCAAACAGAAACCTGCCTATGCAGAGGGGTTGGCGGAGACCACTGCCCAGGTCTGGCCTCCCCTCCAGAGAACGAAGATCTTGACTCCTCAGCCCAGGCCAGCCCAGGCCACCGTGCCCTCTCGGACCTCGGGTCAGTGTCTGGGGATGGAGGTAAGGTCAGGGATTCGAGCCCCAACCTGTGGCTCAGAGGGTGGTCCCTGTGCACTCTGTGCCTCAGTTCCCATCTCCAGGTTGACCAGCAGGAAACGCTTCCCTCTGTGCACACTCCCTGAGCCTCCAAGCTCCCGGGTGCCTGGAGGGTGCGAAGGAGCAGTGGGAGCAGGGCGTGGTGCCTGCGGGGCTGCTGGTGACAGGATAGAAGAGTGGGGTACTACAGTGGGGGCCTGGCTAAATCTAGAGCTTGCCAGGCATCCAGCAGTGGAGAGGGGGCCCAGCTCCCATCTGCCTCTGTGGCAGGAAGCGGAACCATCAGCGGCCATGCTCAGCATCCCCTTCAGCTGTGCTTGTCCCCAGCTGGGAGGAGCCCCTCACGCTGTCCTCTCTGGCTCTCACCCCAATATCTTCTTTTACCCCACCCATGGCCTGCTTCATAGTGGAGAGCCTATCAGCCCATTAGCCCACTGACGCGTCTCTACAATAGGCCACACCTGCAGTCATTTTCCTCCAACTGTATTTTTTTATTTTTAAATTTTTATTTATTGGATCCAGAAAGCGGCATGGTAGTGAAGGGTGCTGGATTCCACGGCTGACCATGGTTTGAGTCTCAGACCTGGCAGCGTGCTTTCTCACTTTCTCTCTCTCTCTCTGTCCCTCTCTGGTCAAATTAAAATAAATAAATAAATAAAAATTTTAAAAATTATTAAAATAAATAATTTTGATTTGTTTAAAAATGATGATTTCTGGTGTACATATATAATCAATGTGTATCTTTGCGGGCTATGGTGCTTTGTTGGTTTGTCTGTTTTTCATTTGCCGGAGTGCACGTGTTTGTCAGAGACACAGGCGAGTGACGTTGAGAGAGAGCAGGCACCGCCCAGTACAGAGTGGCCACGCCACAATCTCGTCGCCTCCATTTCTCCATCTTTGGGGATTTGGAGATACACGCACATGTGCCTGATGTGTTTTTCAAGCTACCCAGGCCGGGATTCAAACCGTGCAGTCAGTCATGAGGGATCCAGTTGCCTTAACCACCAGACCACATAGCTGGCCCCGGTATGGTTGTTTTTTGTTTTGTTTTGTTTGACAAAAGTTTATTCTTAAATGTACCACACGCTCTAAGATGACACTTCATTCTAGCTGTAGCTGCTATGGTGGGGAATCCAGATGTTAAACAGGGAGGGAACCGAGGGTGGTCGCCATGGTCCAGACACGAGGAGCACCTTACTTGTTGCCAGACTTCTTCATTCCACCTGAGGCCCGGGGCCCTTCCCCACCGCCTTCGCTTTAGCTCCTCCAGCCTCTTCTGCTCCTCTTTTTGCTTCTGCCTGAAAGCCTTATCTGCCTCGTCCATCTCCTTGGCCTGCCTCTTGGGCTGTTTCAGGGGCTGCTTCTTGCCACCCTCACGGCCAGACATCGCGCCTGCCGACCCTCTCCCAGACCTCGTGTGGTTGTTTTAAGACATGCATACAGTTGGGGCCAGCAGATGGCATAATGGTTATGTCGCTGGACTCCCACGTAGTTGGCCACGGTACAAGTCTCGGACCCAGTGGCTTAAACTCACGCTGGGTGTGTGTGTGTGCATGCCCAAGATCCTAAGAAGAGAATGGAAGAGAAGGGATTGTGATGTGGTCACCCTGGGGCGTGATTTCTCACTTTCTCTCTGTCTCTCTCTGTCTCTCCAGTGAGCACATGCACCCTATAGCAAACATCTCTCTTAAAAAAAAAAAGACATGCATACAGTGTACAGTGAGCACATCAAAGATATCCCCACATGAGCCTTCTGGGACCACCTTTAGTAACAACTGCAAGGAGACACAACAGGCCCCATGACTGAGCATTGCCCACGTGTTGTGCCAGATGTTTCTACTGGAACTTACCAGCCCTGCTGGGCAGGCAGGTCTAGGTAGGCTGTCTGTGGATAAGACCTGGGGAGGTTGGGAAACTTGTCTGAAACGACATCTCTAGGAATGCTAGGACTGCATCCAAACCCAATCAGGCTTGACTTCTGGGCCCAGATTTTTTTTTTTTTTTTTTTTAAAGAGGTTTTGCTATAGGGCGTTGTGTGCTCGTGAGAGAGACAGAGAGACAGAAAGCGAGAAATCACCCCATACGGGGGATGGTCATGCCTCAATCCCTTCTCCTCCATTCTCCTCTCAGGATCTTGGGCACACACGCACACGTGCCCAGCGTGAGTTTAAGCCACCGGGTCCAGGACTCAAAGCGTGGTTGACCACATGGGAGTCCAGCGACATAGTCATTACGCTAACCGCTGGTCCCTGGGCCCAGGTTCTTCCACCAGGCTCCAGGTGTCCTGTAGAGTGCAGTTTGCTCTGTCTTTGTCGTACCAGCCCCTCCAAAGTGCAAGGTCGTGGCTTCCATGGAGCCCTCCCCTCTTCATTTCTAACACTCAGGGTTAAAGGGGACCCTGGAGCCACTCTGATTCGGCAGCACCAGGATCCCGCCGAGACCTGGGGAAGGCACCTCAGCTCCTACTGAGAACAGATGAGGTGCACCCAATTCCACTCCACACAGCACAGCGACTCCTGCGGAGCTTCGTCCCAGTCCTGCTGCAGGCCAGGGTGACCCTGCCTCTCTGTTCTCCTGAAGAGGCTCTGGGTGAGGGTGGGGGTTCTGCTCTGATCTCTGTTCTGGCCTCTCTCACTCATTCAGCCCTGGCTGTTCCCCAAACACTGGCAGCCTCTGCCCCGGGGCAGGAGCCACGGTGGGGCAGGCGGAGGGATGGGAGGTGGCTGTTGCAGCCTGCCATCTGCTTCCCGGCGGCCCTCCGTGAGCACACACGCACAGACATATACACTTCCCATGAGGAAGGCGCCAGCAAGTGGCCTCTGGGAAGAGAGGAGAGCCCCCAGGAGCTCTCGGGCGTGAGTGTGGGTACGCTTGCACCTACGTGAGTGAGTATGCTGAAGACTGGTAGTGTCTGCATGTGACCATGTGTAGGTGTGTGCCCGTGAGCTGAGACTCAGGGTGAGTGTGCGCCAGTGTGAAAGTGGGACTATGCAGGTGTGTGTGGAGAGCACTTTGTTATTGCTAAGTTTATTCCTTTCTTTTTAAATTTATATTTATTTTTAAATAATTATTTAATTTAATTAATTTATTTTATTTTGACCAGAGAGGTACAGAATGAGAGAGCAAGAGAGATGGAAAGTGAGAAAGCGAGCCACCAGGTCCAGGACTCGAACCGTGGTTGGCCATGTGGGAGTCCAGCGCCCCTGACCCCGCTTTTTTAATTTTTTTAAGAAATTATTTTATGTAACTTTATTTATTTATTTATTTATTTATTTAAATTTGACCATAGAGGGCCAGAGTGAGAGAGAGAGAGAGGGAAAGTGAGAAAACAAGCCATCAGGTCCAGGACTCGAACCTGCCACCTGCCAGCCCCTTAATTATTTTTTTAAGAGAGATTTTTGCTATAGGGCATGTGCGCTTGCCAGAGAGACAGAGAGAGACAGAGACACAGAAAGCAAGAAGTCACCCCCCAGGGGGGATGGCCACGCTGCAATCTCTTCTCTTCCATTCTGTTGGGATCTTGGGCATGCACACACGCGCGCCCAGCGTGAGTTTAAGCTGCCAGGTCCGGGACTCATACCGTGACTGTGGGAGTCCAGTGATGTAACCATTATACCATCTGCTGGTCCCATATTCCTTTTCTTTACGATAGTGAGACAGAGAGGAAGACAAGGACTCAAGGACTCCGCGGAGTCTCATGCCACACCCCCACTGCCTTCCTAGGCAGCATGATGGGCGCGAGTGCCCAGCACACAGCAGCCAGGAAACGAACGTGCGTGCTTCCACGTGGATCCAGCTTCGCTTGAGCAGCAAGTTCCATGGTGCCGTGGAGCCCTCCAGAGAGTGCGTAGTCATCTGCCAAAGGCGGGTCCTCGGAAGGCCACACGCCCTCCCATCCTCTGCCTCTCTGCCCAGCTCCTGCCCACAGGTGCTCATGCCCCAGCCAGGTGCTAAGCTGGGGCAGGGTGGCACTCCAGAGCCATAGCCCACACCGCAAAGCCAGCGGTTCCCGGACTGGCTAGGGCTAGGAGAGTAAGCAGGTGAGCTGCCACCCCTGTCCACTGCAGCCCCACACGCTGGACCCAGGCTGCCCCCCAGCATTGGCACCAGCCCTCTGCACCCCATCGCTCTGCCTCCTCCTCCTCTCATCCAGCCCAGCACCGTGGGCTCTGCTGCCTCCTCGCGCGATGGAGGTGAAGGCTCCTGCGGTAGAGACGCTCCCTCCAGATTCCCTTGTGACTTGCAGAGACCCTTCTCTGCTAAGATCCCAGGGTTCTTGGCCCTGTTTCATGCCCACTCCTGCCTCCCTGGAGCTTCTCGGGTGATTCTAGTGCAGCTGGTCCAGATACCTGCACTCAGAGACCATCTCTCCGCGGGCTGTTCTCACCCCTGGATGCATATCACATAGGAATCACCGGGGGAGGTCTGGCGAGCCCCTGAGCCCAGGCTGCAGCCCAGAGCAGGCTCTCTGGGCTGGGATGGGGCATTAATGTGGGAGTAAAGCCCCCAGGTGGTTCTAATGTGCACTGATGTGTCCAGCCTTTCCTGGTGATAAGAGCCAGCTGGGGCACTTGGTAACAGGCAGAGGAGGCCGCGGTGACCAGCTGCAGGTGGGCTGCGGCAGAAGGGACGGAGGCTCCAGAGGGACCCCGGTGTGGCTGCTGACTGGGTGCTGGCCAGGAGGCTTCCTTCCTACCCGCTGACCAGACCTGGTTGTTGTTCGACCTCAGGCCCCTGCGGATCTGGGGTGGGAGAGAGCGAACGGGGAACACCCCGGGAAATGTTGTGGAACTGGTGTCTGAAAGAGCCCCCTCCTGGACCTCGGGTAACCCCGGGGCTTCCCTGTAGCACCTGCCAAGACTTGGAGGCTGCTCTGGGGGACTGGGTTTCTGAATACCTTGGCTCTCCACGTAACCCCTCTCTGACGCCCTCCTCACAGACAAGGAAGCCCAGATGAAGGGAAACCCACATCCAAGAACCAACCCTCACTCTTGGGTCCCATCTTGTTGTGGATCCTCAGTTACACATAGAGGCCCCCCAGGCCTTCCTCCTGGCTTCTCTGCTTGGCACCCAGGCCCCACTCTGCCCTTGGCCACAGTCCGCTGCCCGCACTGAGCTCTGAGTACTCCCAGACTCTCCGAGGACACTCAGCCTGCCCTCCTGCTCCGGACCTCCTCTCTCCCCGTTTGCACCGATGCTGGCTCAGCACCCCACCCCGTCACCCCCTGCAGTTCCTAGGCTGCTGTCACTCCCTGATATAGCTGCAGTGGGCAGAAAAACTGAGGTTCTCGTCCTGGTTCCCCGGGCAGGAGGCCAGTCCAGTCCACCATCGACATCAGCCGTGTTGCCTGGTAACAGCTAATCACTTCTGGTACCAAGCTCAGGACTTGACCGCGCTGTTTCCCACGGACAGACACGAGCTAGTCTGCCTTATGGAGGAGGAATCAGGAAGAGATGTTCAGTAACTGCCCAGTCACTAGGCTGGAAATTGGAACTGGATTCCGGGAGCACCTGGCACGGAGCCAATGTCCTTCACATGGAGCTGCATGACCTCCGTGGTCCTCACCACCAACCAAGGCCTCCGTTACGTCCCGTGTCTGGGGTCAGCCGCAGTGAATTCTTCCCAGAGCAAATGTCAGGCCAGGGCTATGGCTTGAGCCCAGAAATGCCGAGGCAGGGGCAGCAGTAAAGGGATTTTGCTACAGCAGAGTTAGAAATCAGGGATCGGGGCTGGCAGGTGGCATGGTGGTTAAGGGTGCTGAACTCCCATATGGCCGACCGCAGTTCAAGTCCTGGACCTGGAGCCTTGCTTTCTCACTTTCTCTCTCTCTCTCACTCACTCTGTCCCTTTCTGGTCAATAAATGAATGAGTGAATGAATGAATAAAGCTAAATAATTCTTAAAAAGAAAAGAAATCAGGAGTCAAGGGACCAGCAGATGGCATAATGGTTATGGCACTGAACTCCTACGTGATGGACCGCAGTTCAAGTCCCAGATCTGGCGGCTTGAAACACTCCAGATGCATGTGCATGGGTGCCCAAAATTCCGAGAGGAGAGTAGAAGATAAGGGAGTGCAGCCTGGTCATCCTCTGGGGGGTGGGGAGTTGATTTATCACTTCCTGGCTCTCTGGCGAGCACATGCGCTCTATAGCAAAAATCTCTCTTAAAAAATAGAGGCCGATAGATGGGCTGGTGGTTAAGGGCACGGGGCTCCCTCATGGCTGTGGCTGAGTCCCAGACTTGGTGGCTTGCTTTCTCACTTTTTTCTTTCTCTCTTGCTCTGTTCCTCTCTGGTCAAATTAAACTAAGTAAATAAATAAATAAAGTTAAATAAAATCATCAGGACCAGCAATTGGTATAATGGCTATGTCGCTGGACTCCCATGTAGTCAGCTGCAGTTCAAGTCCCGGACCTGGTGGGTTAAACTCACGCCGGGCGCATGTGCGTGCGTCCCCAAGATCCTGAGAGGAGAATGGAGGAGAAGGGATTGCAGCGTGGCCATCCCCCCTGAGGGGTGATTTCTCGCTTTCTATCTCTCTGTCTCTCTCTTTCTGGCTAGTGCACGTGCCCTATAGCAAAAGAAAAAGAAGTTAAATGAAATAATTCTTTCAAAAAAAGGGAATAAGTCAGGGGTCAAAAGGACTGAAGTTGGGCCTTGCTGTGTCTCATCATCCGAGTGAACCTGGTCAAGTCTTCGGCCGCTCTGAGCTTCAGTCTCCTCATCTGTGACAGGGAAGTGGCAGCTGAGCCCTCTCCGAGGTTACGATGAGCAAGTGCACAAGGCAGGATTTTGTCAACTGCAAAGAGCTGCCCCACGTAAGTGACCGTCGGTGCCAGCAGCCGCTCAGTATTGGCCATGAATGGCTGGGACTGAATCTGGGGCTGTGGCAACAACCAGGAGCTCCTGGGCCTGGACTTGTCCCTAAGATGACAAATTACAAGTCAAACAAGAACACGGTCAAGTTGCCACACTCTGCCTCCCATTAACCTTTTGTGATCTGCTTGCAGCTCTGACTTGTCATCTGGCTGTCTTCCCTTACCTCTGGAAAATGAGAAACTTCAGTCCCATCAGTCTGGCCAGTCCCCTAAATTAAAAATAAAATAAAATAAAATAAAATAAAATTTGCCATAAGATATACACACTCACTGGAGAGAGAGAGAGAGAGAGAACCTCCGGGGGGGTGGCCACGCCATAATCTTTTCTCTTCCATTCTCCTCTCAGGCTCTTGGACACACACATACACATGCCCAAAGTGGTTTTCAAGCCGTCAGGTCCAGGACTCAAAGTATGCAGTCGGCCATGTGGGACCCAGTTGCCTTAACCACCATGCCACCTGCTGGCCCCGGAGCCCAATTTCAACATTCCAGGGGAGGAGCGAAAGGCAAATCCTTGTGACATTTGCCAAAGCAGAATTTCTGCCAAATAGAGGCCCCTCTCTTCATACAACGGATAAAAATCTTGGTGCGGGGAGGCCTGGCAGGGAAGTGGCTAAGCACTGTGCTTAGGGCGCTTGGTCCTGCGTGGCAGACTGCAGCTCGAGAAATACGCCCAGACCGTGTGTCCTGAATCCGATGGGATGGAGAAATGGAGGGAAAGGGATGCCGGTGTGGTGTGCTCTTTGGGGGGTGCTTTCTCTCTCTCTCCCTCTCTGGTGAGCGCAGGCAACCTCTGGCAACCACAACCAACAAACAAAAATGTGGTGCCTTGCATTTGCCTACGTCGTCTCACCGATAAACCCTTTATTAATTCAATTCATTTCATATGAGTAGTTCTTCTTTTTTCTCCTTTTAGAGGTTTTTGCTGTAGGGCACTTGAGGGAAAGTGAGAAGTCAACCCCCCCAGGGGGAATGGCCACACCATAGTCCCTTCTCCTCCTGGGATCTTGGGCACGCCTGCACACGGACTGGCATGAGTTTTACACCACGTGTCCAAGACGCTAACTGCAGTCAGTATGTAGGAGTCCAGCGAAATAGCCACGACACTGTTTGCCAGCCTGACATGCATAGTTCTTAAACTTTATTTTAAATATCAAAAGTAAGGGGCTGGCAGGTGGTGTGTGGTTAAGGGCTCTGGACTCCCACATGGCCAAGTGCGATTCGAGTGCCGGACCTGGCAGCTTGCTTTCTCAATTTCTTGTTCTGCTCTTCTCTGATCAAATTTAAAATAAATAAATGGATAAATAAAGTTAGGGACCAGCAGTTAGCATAATGGCTATGTCACTGGACACCCATGTAGTCGACCGTGGTTCAAGTCCCGGACCCGGTGGCTTAAACTCACGGCGGGTGCATGTGCCTCCGTGCCCAAGATCCCAAGAGGAGAATGGAGGAGAAAGGATTGCGGCGTGGCCATCCCCCCTGGGGGCTGATTTCTCGTTTTCTGTCTCTCTGTCTCTCTCTGTCTTTCTGGCGAGTGCACGTGCCCTATAGCGAAAACCTCTCCAAAATAAAAGAAAGAAAGTTAATAAAATAATTTTTAAAAATTATTTACTTATTCATTCATTCATTTTATTTTAATTTGACTAGAGAGAGAGAAAGAGGGAAAGCGAGAAAGTAAGTCACCATGTCTGGGGACTCGAACCGTGGTCGGCCATGTAGGAGCGTCCAGCACCTTAACCACCACTCCACCTGCTGACCCTGTTAATAAAATAATTCTTAAAAAAAAAAATCAAAAGTAAATCATGATGCATTCTTGCTGGAAGAAATACAGATGAAGCACCCCTTTCGATTGTAGACTCCTCCCAGAGGTCACTGTGTCAGTTTACTGCATACCCTTCCAGATCAACCCTATGCATTTGCATGTATGTATTTATTAGGTTTTTGCCACAGGACACATGCACTCACCAGAGAAAGAGACAGGAAAAGTGGAAAAAGAAGGGATGGTCACGTCACTACCCCTTCTCCTCCATGTTCCTCTTGGGATTTGGGGCATGCACATACATATGCCCGGAGTGTTATTCAAGACACCAGGTCTAGAACTCAAATCATGGAGTTGGCCATGTGGAACCTAGTGCTCCTATATGGCCCCTATATGTTTATATTATACATTAAAATATCATTTTGGGGCCAGCAGGTGGCATGGTGGTTAAGGTACTGGACTCCCACAAGGTTAACCATGGTTCGAGTCCCGTGTGAGTGTGTGTGTGTGCATGCCCAAAATTCCAGGGGGAGATTGGAGGAGAAGGGATTGCAACGTGGCTATCCCCCTGGGGGGTGATTATCACTTTTTCTCTCACTGTCTCTCTCTCTGACAAGCACACACACCCTATGGTAAAACCTGACAAAACAAAACATACCTTTTTAAATGAATTTTCATCTTTGTATATGAGTATGCTTGTTCTTCTGCAACTTGTGTTCCCGTTAAAAATATGGCTTGGGGGGGACCAGCAGGTGATGTGGAGGTTAAGGCGCTGGACATTCCCATATGGCCAACCATGGTTCAAGTCCTGGACCTGGTGGCTTGCTTTCTCATTTTTTTTTTCTCTCTCTCTGTGACTCTCTGGTAAAAATAAAATAAGTAAATGAGTAAATTTAAAAATTAAAAATATATATATATATATATGGCTTGGG